>NC_042961.1:50677938-50839718 GCF_901001165.1 Salmo trutta | reverse complement strand
GAGAGAGAGAGAGAGACAGAGAGAGGAGAAAGGGAGGAGTGAGAAATAGAGGAGAAAGAGAGGAGAAAGAGAGAGAGAGAGAGAGAGTGATGAGTAGTATGTGTTCTGAGGATATGATGAGTGAGGGGCAGGACAGGGGGTGCTGATGTTAGCACCTATGAATCACTCTGTAAGCAGGGAGAGAGGGAGAGAGAATGGAAGAGAGAAAGACATAACGATAGAGCCAGAGTGATGACATGGTGAAAAAACAGGGGGAGAAGAAAGGCAGAGACAGTGTACATGTCTGCAAGGCTAGTGTGACACATCTCCTGTACGCAACTGTCTCTATGGATAGATTGAGAAAGAGATATGGGTAAACAGACTGACAGACAGAGAGATGGAGAGATAGAGAGTGAGAGAGAGAGAGAGAGAGAGAGAGACAGAGCAAGAAAGAGAGCGCGAGAGCGAGAGAGAGAGAGAGAGAGAGAGAGAGAGAGAGAGAGAGAGAGAAAGAATGAGAGATGGGAGCAGGCAGACAGAGACAGAGAGAGGTGGAAAGAAAATGACAGAGAAAAGAGAGAGAGAGAGAGAGAGAGGGGGGGGAAACAGATGAATGTTCCATCCAGCCTTATACAGTTGTCTGATGAAAGAAGATGGCTGATGTGTCAGCTAGCCAGCCAGCCACCCCTCCTGTGAGACACCTGGTGGCCTGAGTTACCACCCTCTCATTAATATCAAGACCCCCCTCACCCCCTTAAAATCTTTCACATGTACCCCTCATCCGAATGACCCCCTTTGATGAGAATGTCGATGGCCGACGCTGCAGTCTCTCTCCACAGTAAAACAAACACATTAGCTATTAGCCTTTGATTAACGGTCAGCTGCCCCTTAGAACCAACTTATCTGGTTATGAGTCAGAAACATTCATTCTTGTGTCAAAATTGACTATAAAGTGTAAATAGGATAATTTTGGTCATAAAGTCATTCTGGTCCAAAACTGACTGGATGGTTGGGTACGGATTAAGATCACATTGTTGCATTTAAAGTGGAATTGACAGCATTTTGGCAACATGAGATCTTATTAAAAATCTGTTCATATACACCCCAGGAAGAATATGACACTTAAAAAAACAAAATTCTGATAAGCGACCACTTAGATATGATAATTTTCAAGTTTACAATATTTCGGAATAGCAATACTGAGAGCAATACTTTTTGGACTACCAAGATATGTATTGGTGAATTATATGAATCATGCATTGAACTGCATCCATCTATTCTGACAACAATGCCTTAGTGTACGCCACGGAACGTTGAGTCAAGTAGAACCTATTTTGAAAGCCTCTTATAAAGTTGATTTTGTAGCATAAACTTGGAATTTGATATTTTTGACTGATAATATGATTGTCTGTTAGTTTCTTATCTTAAAAGTAATTAAAACATGATCAGTTCCTCTTTAAACTTTAGATCACTGGTTACTTTGTGCACTAAATGTGAAATGTTTTTTGCAATGGGAAGTAATAGTTGTAGTTCAATTGGGAAATGCTTAATGGTTGTGTTTTTGTATTCTTATGATTGGGACCTACTGGCTTATTATGTCTGAGTTCATGGACAGCTTATCCTTTAACATCATGCTGTGTGTGACTGCTGTCTTTCCATCGGCCCTATGCAGTGGTGTAGTGGTGCCTGAAGAAATGGGTGTACTCAGATTTTGCCAAAAAGTTCCCAAACGGCCCGCTCAGCGAAGGAAAGGCACCCTGTGTGAAAAATCCTGTTTTTGTTTGTTTTCCTATAGATTTTTCAGATTTTCATTCTCAACATCCCACTTTGTTTTATAGAACAAAAATAAAAATGTGATAGTTTAAGTCCACGACAACGCTTAAAACCACATCAATCTGATTGGGTGAGACTGTCAGGGCACAGGGCCTGTCAGGGCCCAGTAGGTGTCCACCCAGTCACTGTGCAAACTTCCGGTCTGCTGAGCGCAAACTTGAACATTATGACAATTCTGTGCAACTTCCAGTTCGCGTTTACTGTGAACACTGAGGCTGTTTTCTCCAAAAACAACGGAGAAAATGCATCCCATAACATTAGAATTCTAGCAGTATAAATCCAAGTTAGTTTTGCTTACTAAGTCTTTGTTTTGTTTCAGTACGTTGCATTGAAAGTGGTTGATATTGCATTGATTCGATCGCAATTGCCCCAGTAAAGGGAAACGTTGAAAGTAGTAACTAACAGGGAAAACTCTAGAAAGTTGAGTGAAGTTCAATCTCGTGCTTCTCTGCTCACGCTGATATATCGTCTGCACAGCAGTCCCGGAGAGCTGCGAGCCCGCGCACGCACGCAGCTTAGAGGGAACATTGCTACCCTTCTGACAAAACTTTTTCAATACCTGGTTTGCATACCCATTGTTGCCTTAGTTAGCATTTACTGGTAAATATCATAAATCGAAACGTGTTTCCTACCCTACCAGCTACCGATGTCATTCTTCTGTGAGCTGCTCCATGCCATTATCAATTGAGTACAATCTTGCT
The DNA here is from genome assembly GCF_901001165.1 of Salmo trutta. Classification (NCBI taxonomy): domain Eukaryota; kingdom Metazoa; phylum Chordata; class Actinopteri; order Salmoniformes; family Salmonidae; genus Salmo; species Salmo trutta. The sequence continues at coordinate 50,837,205 of NC_042961.1, read as the reverse complement.
GCCTGCAGATGATATTCAACTGCAACTACTTTAGGCTATGTGTACAGCACACATGTGAATACCTGGTTTGCATACCCATTGTTGCCTTAGTTAGCGTTTACTGCCTTGTTGCCTTTAAACCCTAAACCTCAACTACATCTCATAATGAATAATGTGGAATTTGAGCAAGTTGATGTGACTAAACTGCTTGGAGTAACCCTGGATTGTAAACTGTCATGGTCAAAACATATTGATACAACAGTAGCTAAGATGGGGAGAAGTCTGTCCATAATAAAGCGCTGCTCTGCCTTCTTAACAACACTACCAACAAGGCAGGTCCTACAGGTCCTAGCTTTGTCACACGTAGACTACTATTCAGTAGTGTGGTCAGGTGCCACAGAGAGGGACTTAGGAAAATTGCAGTTGGCTCAGAACAGGGCAGCACGGCTGGTCTTTAAAAGTATACGGAGAGCTAACATTAATGACATGTATGTTAATTTCTCATGGCTCAAAGTGGAAGAGAGATTGACTTCATCACTACTTGTTTTTGTAAGCGGTGTTGACAAGCTGAATGTACCGAGGTGTCTGTTTAAAATACTTGCACACAGCTCGGACACCCATGCATACCCCACAAGACTGGCCACCAGAGGACTCTTCACAGTCCCCAAGTCCAGAACAGACTATGGGAGGCGCACAGTACTACATAGAGCCATGACTGCATGTTCCTTAAGCTCTCTCGACAGTCTGGTAAGTCTTCCTGAATGCTGTTATGCCACTCTTTGCAGTTCCACTCTCTACAGTATTTCTATGTCTATCTAAACAGTGTCTGCCCAGTGACGCAAGACTACCAGACGAGCTAAATTACTTCTCTGCTCGCTTCGAGGCAAGCAACATTGAACCATGCATGAGAGCACCAGCTGTTCTGGACTGTGTATTCATGCTCTCCGTAGCTGATGTGAGTAAGACCTTTAAACAGGTTAACACTCACAAGGCCTCAGGGCCAGACAGACTACCAGGATGCATACGCAGAGCATATGGTGACCAGCTGGCAAGTGTCTTCACTGACATTTTCAACCTCTCCCTGACCCAGTCTGTAATACCTAATGTTTCTAGCAGATCACCATAGTCCCAAGAACGCTATTGTAACCTGTCTAAATGACTATCACCCCATAGCACTCACATCTGTAGCCATGAAATGCTTTGAAAGGCTGGTCATGCCTCTCATCAACACCATCATCACAGACACCATGGACCCACTCCAATTCACATACCGCCCCTACAGAGCCACATATGACGCAATCTCTATTGCATTCCACACTGCCCTCTCCCACCTGAACAAGAAGAACACCTATGTGAGAATGCTATTCATTGACTTCAGCTCATCGTTCAATACCATAGTGCCCTCCAAGCTCATCACTTAGCTAAGGACCCTGGGAATGAAGACCTCCCTCTGCAACTCAATCCTGGACTTCCTGACGGGCCGGCCCCATGTGTTGAGGGTAGGCAACAACACATCTACCATGCTGATCCTCAACACTGGGGCCCCTCAGGGGTGCATGCTTAGTCCCCTCCTGTCTTCCCTGTTCACCCACGACTGCGTGGCCGCACACGACTCCAACACCATTATGAAGTTTGCTGATGATACAACAGCGGTAGGCCTGATCACCGATGACGATGAGACAGCCTATAAGGAGGAGGACAACAACCTCTCCCACAACGTTGGCATGGGCACCTCAGATCCTCAAAAAGTTCTACAGCTGCACCATTGAGAGCATGTTGACTGGCTGCATCACTAGTTGGCATGGCAACTGCTTGGCATCCGACCACTAGGCACTACAGAGTACATCACTGTGGCCAAGCTCCCTGCCATCCAGGACTTCTATACCAGGCGGTGTGAGAGGAAGGCCCTAAAATTTCAGCAACAAAAAAAGTTAAAGACTCCAGCCACCCAAGTCATAGACTGTTCTCTCTGCTACCGCATGGCAAGCGGTACCAATGCACTAGTCTGGAACTAACATGACTCTGAACAGCTTCTACCCCCAAGCCATTAGACTGCTAAATTGTTTGTTAAATAGTTAACCGAATGGCTACACAAACTATCTGCATTGGCCCTTTTTGCACTAACTTTTTTGACTCATCACATGTTGCTGCTACTGTTTATTATCTATCCTGTTGCTAAGTCAATCTGTTCCTAGTAACAGGTTACATATCTACCTTAATTACTTCGTACCCCTGAACATCGACTCTGTACTTGTACCCTGTGTATAGCCAAATTATCGTTACTCATTGTGTATTTATTATTACGTTTTACCTTTCTATTATTTCTCTATATTCTCTCTCTCTGCATTGTTGGGAAGGGCCCATAAGTAAGCATTTCACTGTTAGTCTACACCTGCTGTTTACCAAGCATGTGATGAATACATTTGATTTGATTTGATATCTCAACAGCGGCACACTGCGCTGCCGGAACCCTATCCCCCCCTCTCCTCTGATCGTCCACTCAGCCGGCTGCGCCTCCAAATCAACTTAAAACCCAATACAAAATGACGAAACAATCACATTTTGCTCTTGCAACCGAATGAAATCGGCTATAAATTGATGACTGCCTGACTGTGCTGGATGAGCTGGGCCTGGCTGGTTCAATATTGGCTGGCTGGTATAAAGATGGTTTAATGTACTGTGTTTCTGGGCTGTGTGTGTGTGTGTGTGTGTGTGTGTGTGTGTGTGTGTGTGTGTGTGTGTGTGTGTGTGTGTGTGTGTGTGTGTGTGTGTGTGTTTCTGATGATGATAGGGGAGGATCTAAAGATATCTCCATCAGTTTTTTATGAATCAGATCATATTCATGTGTGTTGATCCTTCTATTGATCCTATTGTTCCTTCTTTTGATCCTATTGATCCTTCTATTGATCCTATTGATCCTTCTATTGACCCTATTGATCCTTCTATTGATTTGATTGATCCTTCTATTGATCTTTCTTTTGATCCTTCTATTGATCTTTCATTTGTTCCTTCTATTGACCCTATTTATCCATCTATTGATCTTTCTTTTGATCCTTCTATTGATCCTTCTATTGATCATTCTATTGATCCTTCTATTGTTCATATTGATCCTTCTATTGATCCTTCTATTGATTCAATTGATCCTTCTATTGATCCTTCTATTGTTCCTATTGATCCTTCTATTGTTCCTATTGATCCTTCTATTGATTCGATTGATCCTTCTATTGATCTTCTATGGATCCTTCTCTTGATCCTTCCTCACAGGAATAACATCAGATGGCTGAAGATAACGCCTAAGGGGCATATCATCTAGGCCCACACGTGCACGCAGACACACACACACACACACACACACACACACACACACACACACACACACACACACACACACACACACACACTACACTACACTACACTGTAGGGGACAGGGAAAACAAGAATAGAAACAGACCATTGGATCCCACCCGGGCTAGTTATCAGAGCCCACCAAGAGAAAATAAAGGGAAAAACGATACAGTGCATTAACATCTAAATGTTCTTGTGCCTTGGTTCTACAAGGGGTTTAAAATAAAAATGAAAAAAAGATACATTTCCTGAAGGGAATTTCCTGAAATGCTTGCTTCAACAGTATAAAAAAGGAGTAGAATAAAAATAAGCATGGAGAATAACTTGTTGACGCAAGTTCACTAATAACGAAAATCAATGATATGGCCCGTGTGACCTTGCCTTACTTGAAGCCAGGAAGGTGCAGCATTTTTTTGGTACATTTTAGTCATTTAGCAGATGCTCTTATCCAGAGCCCTCCATTTGGCTAATCTGACCGTAATTCTATCCTCCTGATTCCTGCTTACAAGCTAAAATTAAAGCAGGAAGCACCAGTGACTCGGTTGATAAAAAAGTGGTCAGATGAAGCAGATTCTAAGCTACAGGACTGTTTTGCTATGACAGACTGGAATATGTTCCGGGATTCTTACAATGGCATTGACATCGTCCCCACAGTGACTGTACGTACATACCCCAACCAGAAGCCATGGATTACAGGTAACATTCACACTGAGCTAAAGGGAAGAGCTGACACTTTCAAGGAGCGGGTCTCTAACCCGGGAAGCTTATAAGAAATCCGTCTATGCACTCCGACGAACCATCAAACAGGCAAAGCATCAATACAGGACTAAGATCGAATCACACTACACCGGCTCCGATGCTCGTTGGATGTGGCAGGGCTTGCAAACCATTACAGACTACAAAGGGAAGCATAGCCGAAAGCTGCTCAGTGACACGAGCCTACCAAACAAGCCAAATAACTTCTATGCTCGCTTTGAGGCAAGCAACACTGAAACATGCACGAGAGCATCAGCTGTTCCGGACAACTGTGTGATCATGCTCTCCGCAGCCGATGTGAGTAAGACCTTTAAACAGGTTAACATTCACAAGGCCGCAGGGCCAGACGGATTACCAGGACTTGTACTCCGTGCATGCGCTGACCAACTGGCAAGTGTCTTCAACTGACATTTTCAACCTTTCCCTGTGAGTCTGTAATACCAACATGTTACAAGCAGACCACCATTGTCCCTGTGCCCAAGAACACTAAGGTAACCTGCCTAAATGACTACCGACCCGTAGCACTCATGTCTGTAGCCATGAAGTGCTTTCAAAGGCTGGTCATGGCTCACATCAACACCATTATCCCAGAAACCCTAGACCCACTCCAATTTGCATAGCGCCCCAACAGATCCACAGATTATGCAATCTCTATTGCACTCCACACTGCCGTTTCACACCTGGACAAAAGGAACATCTATGTGAGAATGCTATTCATTGACTTCAGCTCAGCGTTCAACACCATAGCACCCTCAAAGCTCATCGCTAAGTTAAGGACCCTGGGACTAAACACCTCCCTCTGAAACTGGATCCTGGACTTCCTGACGGGCCACCCCCAGGGGGTAAGGGTAGGTAACAACACATCCGCCACACTGATCCTCAACACGGGGGCCCCTCAGGGGTGCGTGCTTAGTCCCTTTCTCATTACAACGATGAGACAGCCTATAGGGAGGTGGTCAGAGATCTGGTCGTGTGGTGCAAGGATAACAACCTATTCCCTCAACGTGATCAAGACAAAGGAGATGATTGTGGACTACAGGAAAAGGAGGACCGAGCACGCCCACATTCTCATCGACGGGGTTGTAGTGGAGTAGGTTAAGAGCATCAAGTTCCTTGGGTCCACATCACCAACAAACTAACATGGTCCAAGCACACCATGACAGTCGTGAAGAAGGCATGACAAAACCTATTCCCCCTCAGGAGACTGAAAAGATTTGGCATGGGTCCTCAGATCCTCAAAAGGTTTTCCAGCTGCACCATCAAGAGCATCCTGACGGGTTGCATCACTGCCTTGTATGGCAACTGCTCGGCCTCCGACCGCAAGGCACTATAGAGGGTAGTACGACGGCCAGGTACATCACCAGGGCCAAGCTTCCTGCCATCCAGGACCTCTATACCAGGCGGTGTCAGAGGAAGGCCCTAAAAATTATCAGAGACTCCAGCCACCCTAGTCATAGACTGTTCTCTCTGCTACCACATGGCGAGCGCCAAGTCTAGGTCCAAGAGGCTTCTTAACAGCTTCTACCCCCAAGCCATAAGACTCCTGAACAACTAATCAAATGGCTACCCAGACTATTTGCTACCATCATACAGTGACGCCTAATAGTGTAATAACAACACTGTTAAATGTGTTATAACAGCCTTGTCTCTTCTCTATTCTACAGTAAGCAGTGCTGGTGAGATGCCCAGCCAGTCAGCCAGTCCAGTCAAGTCAGTCACCCAGTCAGTCAGTCAGCTAGCCTGCTAGTCAGTCAAGTAAGCCAGTCAGTACAGTCAGTCAGTCCAGTCAACCAGTCAGCCAGTCAGCTAGCTGGCCAGTCAGCCAGCCAGACAGTCAGTAGGTGCATCATTCAGCCAGTCAGCCAGTCCACCAGACAGCCAGTTCAGTTAGCCAGCGAGCTAGCCAGTCAGTCAGCCAGCAAGCTCAGTGCTTTAATGAACAGGCAGTCCTATAAATACAACATGAGTGAGCAGTTTACTAGAGGACATCTCCTGACTTCAAATTATAATGAAGTTAGTAATATATGCCTTGTTTTGGAAATATACGATAGACAGAAAAAAAGTGAGCAATAGAGAGGCAGGGAAATAGAGAGAGAGAGGAAAGAAGAGCGATGTAGACCGGTGAGAGAGAAACAAAAGAGACAGAGAGAGATAGATAGAATCCACATTATGGTTAGCAGTAAACTAGCGAGGTAAGAAGCTGAGTCATTGGTTGAGGTAATCAGAATCCCATCAGGATTCATTCATCTAACAGCACGTCATTCTCCTTGACAGGGAAGTTCTGACTTCCATTAAAAGAGAAAAACGACCCCTAATGTTCACCAGGGAAATCAACCTCACGCAGACACACGCACAGCTATGTCTTACTAACCACAGTGTTTCACCTATAATAAGAACTGATTGGTGATTCACATTCAGAGAGGGGCTAGGTGACTGATGGAAGGAGAGACAAAGAGAGAGGGAGAGAGAGAGAGAGAGAGAGAGAGAGAGAGAGAGAGAGAGACAGAGAGAGAGACAGAGAGAGAGAGAGACAGAGAGAGAGAGAGAGAGACAGAGAGAGAGAGACAGAAAGAGCTGTGGGAATGAGAAGCGGAGAGAGGTAGATTTTAATCTTTATTTAACTAGGCAAGTCAGTTAAGAACAAATTCTTATTTTCAATGACAGCCTAGGAACAGTGGGTTAACTGCCTTGTTCAGGGGCAGAACAACAGATTTTTACCTTGTCAGCTCGGGGTTTCAATCCAGCCACGTTTTGGTTACTGGCCCAAAACTCTAACCACTAGGCTACCTGCCGCCCCAGAGAGGGAGAGAAAGACAGAAAGAGAGGGAAAGAGGGAGAGAGGGAGAGAAGGAGAGAGGGAGAGAAAGACAGGGAGAGAGGGGGAGAGGAGAGAGGGAGAGAGGGAGAGAAAGACAGGGAGAGAGGGGGAGAGGAGAGAGGGAGAGAGGGAGAGAAAGACAGGGAGAGAGAGGAGAGAAAGAGAGGAGTGAAAAAAAGTGAGAGGGAGATGTACACTTGGATGGGCTGTGGGCTCTTAGGGCCCAGCGTGTGGTGCCATCTGTGGTAAAATGAGGAAGTGTTTACAAGGCAGTCCTTCAGTGTCATATAATTACTGTCATCTAGTTTATTACCTTCATAAACTATCTTTATTAACCATGAGGCTCATCAAGTCTCTCTCTGTCTGGGAGGCTCTTTGCAAAGCTTCCATTCTCTATCATCCATCATTTTCTCTGGTCTGTTTGCGTGTGTGTGTGTGGGAGTGAGGGGTAATTACAGCTTTTTTCAATTGTTTAAGCACAATTTTGAAAACAGGGCCCGGTTTGTCAAAACACTACACACAATTAGCACAACCCTACACCAAAGTAGCACAACGCTTCAGATCATTTGCAAAATGGAACTTTTGTCAAAACTATACACCACTTCATAAAAACTATATTTTGTTACCATACGAAACACATTTCATATGACTTCAATCTTTTTGAACCAGTTACACACTGCTGTTGCTAACCTAAAACACGTTTAGCAAGTCTAATTGTCAGTGATTAGAGTACTGTAACTGAAGTACACAGAGAAAGTGCAACTATACAAACACTACGCAAGACCAATGCTGCAGACTGAGGAAAATATCATTTATTTCTCTCCATATACCCAAATCAGTCAACATGTCAACATGGAGAATCACAACAAAACATGTCCCAGTTTTCATGCTACTACAGTAGTTGTCACGTCCTGAGCAGTAATAGGGGTTATTAGTTATTATAGTTTGGTCAGGACGTGGCAGGGGGTGTTTGTTTTATGTGGTTTGGGCTATGTATTTAGGTAGAGGGGTGTTTGGTTTATGTGGTCCGGGGTTTGTTAGTCTATGTTCTATCTAGTCTATTGTAGTTCTTTGTTTAGTTTATTGGGGTTGGACCTTCAATTGGAGGCAGCTGGTTATCGTTGCCTCTGATTGAAGGTCCTATATTTGGGAGTTTGTTTTCATGGGATTTTGTGGGAGATTGTGCTTGTTTAGCTGTTTTGCCTGACAAGACTGTCTAGTTCGTTTGTGTTTTGTATACGTTTATTGTGTTTCCCTTCTTCACCATAATAAAAAGAAGATGAGTGTACATTTTCCCGCTGCGTCTTGGTCTCTACCCTACGACAACCGTGACAGCAGTGTGCATAACACTGTTAGCTCAGCAAACAACAGACAAACGTAAAATACTGTATCCAGTACAGGTTACAATTACAGTAAATAACAACAACAACAAACATAAAAAATAATCTGAAAAAACTGACAATATTGTACAGAAAATACTACAGTAAACATACTATACATTATCTCTTCGCCTAGCTGGATCTGGCCAGAGAATTTCATCAACATCACAAGCAATATCCTCATTAGCAAGACAACGCGGGAAGAACCGTCTTGAATGTGGAATCCATCCTTGCACAGCTGCGGCGTGGACTTGGTCACAGGCGTCCTCCATGGCCTGAATGAGGGGTACCTGAGCCTGGGGCTGGAGATCGTAAACCTTCCACCGCCATGCAGAGAAAAACTCTTCCATAGGGTTTAGAAACGGAGAGTATGGTGGAAGGTATAGTACTGTCAACTGTGGATGGTGTTGAAACCAGTTCTGGACCAAAGCAGAGCGGTGGAATGACACATTGTCCCAGATGACAGTGTATTGCATCTGGTGCATTTCATTACCTGCTGTGACGATGTGGTGCAATCGGTCCTAAAATGAGAGAATGTGAGATGTGTTATAAGGGCCCATTTTGGCATGACGGAGGAGAACCCCATGCTGTGAAATGGCAGCGCAAAGGGTGATGTTACCCCCACGTTGCCCTGGGACATTGATTATAGCCCTGTGGCCAATGATATATTTCTGCCTCTCCTTCTTGCTTTTGTGAGGTTGAACCCTGCCTCATCAATATATATGAATTCGTGCAGGATTTCCTCAGCATCCATCTGCAAAACTCCCTGAAATACAGTGAAAGACAAGATTGCGTAGTTCAGGATAGGTCTAGTATACAGTCAATGTAAAAAAGTCATGTGTGCAGTATGCAACATCACAGTGCTAAAGTGAACAATACAAACCTCCACATACTCATGCCGCAGCCGTTTGACCCTCTCTGAATTCCGCTCAAAAGGCACTCGATAAAGTTGTTTCATTTGAACCTGATGTCTTTTCAGGATGCGTGCCAGTGTTGACTGAGAGACCTGATGGACATTATTGAAAATGGCATGGTCACCGATAATGTTGGCTTGTAGTTCTCTGAGCCTGATAGCATTATTGGCCAAAATCATGTTCATTATCTCTCTCTCTTGTTCTTACTTGAATATGGGCCCCCTTCCTCCTTGTTGTTCCCGACCCTCAATCCTATGTAGAGAATAATACATGTAACTTACTGTACAATGTCACAGGAAGGGGTATCACAAGTGCTGATATGGTGCATACAATAAGCGGCTGATTACTGTAACTGTAGACAGATCTTCTTTTACCTGTTTTCCTGTCGAAAAGTCCTTATGACAGATGCCACTGTATATCTGCTAAGATTTGTCTGAACTCTCAGTCCAGCCTCCCTCAGCGTCAATCCGTGGTTCACAACATGGTCCACTAGTGTTGCACGAATGTCATTTGATACGTTTGGTCCTCTTCTTCTTTGTGCACGTTCTCCTCCTGCTTCAGGTCTTCCTCGACCTCTGGCTCGGCCTCTGCCTCTTCCTCTACCTCCTTCTCCTCCTCTGTGTACTCCTCCTCCTCCTCTGTGTTCTCCTCCTCTGTGTTCTCCTCCTCTGTGTTCTCCTCCTCTCACCCTCACTCTTCTTCTGACTCCTTCCATTTTGGTTGAAGGCAGGTGAACCTACCTGCTGCATTTTTATAGTGCTTAAACCTGATTGGTGTGTCTACAATTTAGCAATCATGTGTTTGTGCACCTGATGGCTGTGTTTAACAGATTGGCTCATAGGTGTGGTAATTTGACAGTCAGTGCTTTGGAATTGCAAGTAAGTGACATCATGATATACTTCTGTGTCTGATATATACAAGTGTGTTTAGTGTTTTGCAAATAGTGTGGAGCTGACAATGTGCTTACAGTTGTCCAAATCTAGCCTTGTGTTTTGCTCCTTGAGTGTAAGGTTTTGCTAATTGTGGGAAAAGTTACATTTTAGTGTGTAAGCAATCGTAAAAAACAGTAATTTTGCCTTGAACATATGGAGAGACTGCATAATGCATGGTGATTAAAGAAGGGTGGGTAAGAGTGAGAGAGAGAGAGTATGTGTGTGTGTGTGTGTGTGTGTGTGTGTGTGTGTGTGTGTGTGTGTGTGTGTGTGTGTGTGTGTGTGTGTGTGTGTGTGTGTGTGTGTGTGTGTGTGTGTGTGGTAGGGGGGTGAAAGTGGAGCTGGGCGAAATGGACAAAAATCCATATTGCAATAAATTGGCTGAATTGATGCGATAATGATGAATGGAACGATAGGTTTATAACATTCATGTTCACCACAGGCTTTAAATGATCATTTAAACTACTGTATGAATGTGTACATGTTTTACTATACTTGTGAGTACCATAACTTAAGTCCTCCCAAGAATAGTAAACCAATAAAAACTCAGAGAAGTGAGGACATTTTCCCGGTCCTCACTTGTAAAAAGGCTATTTAAGGATTAGGGTTTAGGTTTATGGTTAGAATTTGGCTTAGGTTTAGGGTTAGGGGTTAAGGTTAGGATTAAGGTTAGGGTTAGGGGTTAGGGAAAATAGGATTGTTGTTGGTCCCAAAAAGTCCTCACAAGTATATTAAGACATAGCTGTGTGTGTGTGTGTGTGTGTGTGTGTGTGTGTGTGTGTGTGTGTGTGTGTGTGTGTGTGTGTGTGTGTGTGTGTGTGTGTGTGTGTGTGTGTGTGTGTGTGTGTGTGTGTGTGTGTGTGTGCGTGTGTGTGCGTGTGTGTGTGTGTGGGCTGATTAACTGTACCTTGAGCATACTGCTTCTTAGTGATCCGTACAGGCTGCCTTGGTAGAGCCAGGAAATTCTACAGTCAGAAAAGCCCCTTATAGTCAGCAGAGCACCACAGAACACAACACACTTCACAAACAAATACAGAGAGAGTGGGAGAGCGAGAGTGGGAGAGCGAGAGTGGGAGAGAGAATGAAGAGAGAGAAAGAAGTTGAAAAAGAATGTTGCCAAGGTAATAAATCCCCAGCTCCAGTCAGTGAGTGTTAAAAGACACAGCAGGGGATGACATGTAAAACTGACTGGTCCTACTCGTGGACATCATTGGATCTGAACAGCTACTACTGTTAACATGAGAGACTGGAGAGAGGGAGGGGGGAGAGGGATGGAGCGAGTGAGAGAGAGAGAGAGAGAGAGAGAGAGAGAGAGAGAGAGAGAGAGAGAGAGAGAGAGAGAGAGAGAGAGAGAGAGAGAGAACAAGAGATAGATGAAAAGAGGGAGGGCTGGAGACTTGGCTGGCATCCAGACAGAGCTGGCACACACAGTGCCCCATGCCACACACAGGTGCGTTACTAATGGAGACGTAAGTTCTAGATTCTAGCGTTACTGTTAGACACTCAGACTGTTGGCACGTCCAAATAATCCCTTTTTTGTCTCGAAGTGTGCACTGGTCCCTTTAATAATGTTTACATACTGTTTTAGAAAAGTTTGTGGTCATACGCACATCCTTAAAACATAGTTGCTGGGCTAATAAAGAATCAGTTTCAGATCGAAACGTTGTCAATAAAGCGGTGAATTGGGAGCTTTAACAGTGTGCAGGCCTTCTTCTTCTATACATACTGTTTTACCCACTTTATATGTATATACTGTATTCTAGTCATTGCTCATCCTATATAACTACTGCTGTACACACCATGAAGCATGGAGGAGGAGGTGTGATGGTGTGGGGGTGCTTTGCTGGTGACACTGTCTGTGATATATTTAGAATTCAAGGCAGACTTAACCAGCATGGCCACCATAACATTCTGCAGCGATTCACCATCCCATCTGTTTTGCGCTTAGTGGGACTATCATTTGTTTTTCAACAGAAAAATGACCCGAAATACACCTCCAGGCTGTGTAGGGGCTATTTGACCAAGGGACGGTTGGAAAAGCATTCCAGGTGAAGCTGGTTGAGAGAATGCCAAGAGTGTGCAAAGCTGTCATCAAGACAAAGGGGTGGCTACCTAAAATATATTTTGATTTGTTAAACCCTTTTTTGGTTACTACATGATTCCATGTGTGTTATTTCATAGTTTTGATGTTTTCACTATTATTCTACAATGTAGAGAATAGTAAAAATAAAGAAAACGTTTGAATGATTAGGTGTGTCCAAACTTTTGACTGGTACCATATATATATATATATATATATATATATATATATATATATATATATATATATATATATATATATACATACTGCTCAAAAAAATAAAGGGAACACTTAAACAACACAATGTAACTCCAAGTCAATCACACTTCTGTGAAATCAAACTGTCCACTTAGGAAGATAACACTGATAGACAATAAATTTCACATGCTGTTGTGCAAATGGAATAGACAACAGGTTGAAATTATAGGCAATTAGCAAGACACCCCCAATAAAGGAGTGGTTCTCCAGGTGGTGACCAAAGACCACTTCTCAGTTCCTATGCTTCCTGGCTGATGTTTTGGTCACTTTTGAAAGCTGGCGGTGCTTTCACTCTAGTGGTAGCATGAGACGGAGTCTACAACCCACACAAGTGGCTCAGGTGGTGCAGCTCATCCAGGATGGCACATCAATGCGAGCTGTGGCAAGAAGGTTTGCTGTGTCTGTCAACGTAGTGTCCAGAGCATGGAGGCACTACCAGGAGACAGGCCAGTACATCAGGAGACGTGGAGGAGGCCGTAGGAGGGCAACAACACAGCAGCAGGACCGCTACCTCCGCCTTTGTGCAAGGAGGAGCAGGAGGAGCACTGCCAGAGCCCTGCAAAATGACCTCCAGCAGGCAACAAATGTGCATGTGTCTGCTCAAACGGTCAGAAACAGACTCCATGAGGGTGGTATGAGGGCCCGACGTCCACAGGTGGGGGTTGTGCTTACAGCCCAACACCGTGCAGGACGTTTGGCATTTGCCAGAGAACACCAAGATTGGCAAATTCGCCACTGGCGCCCTGTGCTCTTCACAGATGAAAGCAGGTTCACACTGAGCACATGACAGATGTGACAGAGTCTGGAGACGCTGTGGAGAACGTTCTGCTGCCTGCAACATCCTCCAGCAGGACCGGTTTGGCGGTGGGTCAGTCATGGTGTGGGGTGGCATTTCTTTGGGGGGCCGCACAGCCCTCCATGTGCTCGCCAGAGGTAGCCTGACTGCCATTAGGTACCGAGATGAGATCCTCAGACCCCTTGTGAGACCATATGCTGGTGCGGTTGGCCCTGGGTTCCTCCTAATGCAAGACAATGCTAGACCTCATGTGGCTGGAGTGTGTCAGCAGTTCCTGCAAGAGGAAGGCATTGATGCTATGGACTGGCCGTTCCCCAGACCTGAATCCAATTGAGCACATCTGGGACATCATGTCTCGCTCCATCCACCAACGCCACATTGCACCACAGACTGTCCAGGAGTTGGCGGATGCTTTAGTCCAGGTCTGGGAGGAGATCCCTCAGGAGACCATCCGTCACCTCATCAGGAGCATGCCCAGGCGTTGTAGGGAGGTCATACAGGCACGTGGAGGCCACACACACTACTGAGCCTCATTTTGACTTGTTTTAAGGACATTACATCAAAGTTGGATCAGCCTGTAGTGTGGTTTTCCACTTTAATTTTGAGTGTGACTCCAAATCCAGACCTCCATGGGTTGATAAATTGGATTTCCATTGATTATTTTTGTGTGATTTTGTTGACAGCACATTCAACTATGTAAAGAAAAAAGTATTTAATAAGATTATTTAATTCATTCAGATCTAGGATGTGTTATTTTAGTGTTCCCTTTATTTTTTTGAGCAGTGTATATATATATATATACTTTAAAAACAGCCACTACTGTAATCTGATATTACTCAATCTGATATTTCTTAATTAATTTATTATTATTTTCATTTTTTTTGTGTGTTTATTGTTTTGTATTGTTAGACATGACTGCACTGTTGGAGCTAGAAACATAAGCATTTTGCTGCACCTACGATAACATCTGCAAAATATGCATATGCGACCAAAAACATTTGATTTGATTTTGTTCAAAGGAAATTAATTGTATATGGAAACTTTCTCTAGCCCATGCCAATGCCAATCCAATGCGTTTACATTTGTGGGGAGCTGTGAACACTTCAGGAGGAAGGCGAGAGTATTGGGACGCACCACGTGTCCATATACTCTCAAAAACCTAATCTTCAGTGTTTTCTAATACAACCTATTCATTGAGCAATGTCGTTGTGAGTATTTTAGGGCCATATAAAATCTGTTTAATTTTTTGCTTAATTACGTTTAGTTTATTCTTACATTTTGTTTTGTTTTTCCACATTTCAAATTTTCCCTGTTTTTCATGTTTTCGCTTTCAAAATGACACTTTTTTTATAGAAAAACAACAAAATTAGAAGTTATAAGTTCACAACAATGCTTTAACCACATCAGGAGACCACTTTTGAGGTCTGGGAAATATCATTGAAATTTACCCTTTGGGTTGAAGATACCCTTTAATTCAAGAGACATGCTTGGTTAGCTGTGTTTCTGTAGCACAGATGTGATTGCAGCGTGTGCTAAATAAATTGAAGCAAATAATCATGATATCATTCTGCCAGATAGGCATGGAATACTTTGTAGTTAACATTTAACTGAGAAAGTTGCATTGCAGATTTGATAAGCCTCTATTTTTCCAGTTGTCTATTGAGTTAGCTGCGCTGACAAATCGATTTCCCCTTGGGGGTTATATTGTAATATAACAGTAATACAATTTCTCAGTCTGTGTAGATGCATCCAATTCCCTCCTTTTCTAATATGGCCTGTATTTCACGTCATAGATAGAACCACCCACACACACACACACACAGACACGCACACACACACACACAGACACACACACACACACACACACACACACACACACACACACACACACACACACACACACACACACACACACACACACACACACACACACACACACACGCGCGCGCTGGGCCCAGTGGGAAGGTCACCTCTACACTCACACAGACATCTCCCAGCACTTCATTGCATCTTCAAAAGAGCTCGCTGAGCATGGAGGGGACCTTACCCCCCCCCACACACACGCTCACTTACACAAGCGCACGCACGCACACACACACAAACACACATCCACCTATGTGCACACACTGTAAAAAAGCCAACTTTACCAATTGAAAACAAATTTTGCTCACAGTGAGCTGAATGTATAAAATCTTGTTGAGTTGAATTACAAATTATTGTTTGCTTTTGGAAGGTAACACTGTATGTTGGTTTAACTATGTGGAGCAATAAATCTCTGGTAGTAATGGGCAAACCCAAAAAAAATCGCTGCACCTCCTTTACCGTGGTGGGAGTCGGCCAATTACGCACGGCTGCTATGCGGTCACTCTCCATCTCCACCCCTGATGTGGAAATGCGATACCCTAGGAAGGAGATGGCCTGCTAAAAGAACAGGCATTTCTCAGCCTTGAAGTACAAGTCATGCTCCAACAGTCGTCCAAGTACCTTGCGCACCAAGGACACATGCTCGGCGCGTGTAGTGGAGTATATCAGAATGTCATCGATATACACCACTACACCCTGCCCGTTTTGTCTATGAAGGATTGGAAGACTGATGGAGCATTCATCAACCCGTACGGCATGACGAGGTACTCAAAATGCCCTGCGGTGGTACTAAATGCCGTCTTCCACTCGTCTCCCTCTTGGATACACACCAGATTGTACGCACTCCTGAGATCCAGTTAACCTCTTACATCTAGACGTTACGCTAGCGGAACACCTGCTCCAATAGCCAATGATGGGCGTGGCGCGAATTACAAATTCCTCAAAAATACAAAAACTTCAATTTTCAAACGTTTGACTATTTTACACCACTTTAAAGACAAGACTTTCCTTTATCTAACCACACTGTCCGATTTCAAAAAGGCTTTACAACGAAAGCAAAACATTAGATTATGTCAGCAGAGTACCCAGCCAGAAATAATCAGACACCCATTTTTCAAGCTAGCATATAATGTCACATAAATCCAAACCACAGCTAAATGCAGCACTAACCTTTGATGATCTTCATCAGATGACACACCTAGGACATTATGTTATACAATACATGCATGTTTTGTTCAATCAAGTTCATATTTATATCAAAAACCAGCTTTTAACATTAGCATGTGACGTTCAGAACTAGCTTACCCCTCGCAAACTTCCGGTGAATTTACTAAATTACTCACGATAAACGTTCACAAAAAACATAACAATTATTTTAAGAATTATAGATACAGAACTCCTCTATGCACTCGCTATGTCCGATTTTAAAATAGCTTTTCGGTGAAAGCACATTTTGCAATATTCTCAGTAGATAGCCCAGCCATCACGGCTAGCTATTTAGACACCCAGCAAGTTTAGCACTCACCAAAGTCAGATTTACTATAAGAAAAATGTTATCACCTTTGCTGTTCTTTGTCAGAATGCACTCCCAGGACTTCTACTTCAATAACAAATGTTGGTTTGGTCCCAAATAATCCATAGTTATATCCAAACAGCGGCGTTTTGTTTGTGCGTTCAAGACACTATCCGAATGGTAAAGAAGGGTGACGAGCACGACGCATTTCGTGACAAAGAATTTCTAAATATTCCATTACTGTACTTCGAAGCATGTCAACCGCTGTTTAAAATCAATTTTTATGCCAATTTCCTCGTAAAAAAGCGATAATATTCCGACCGGGAGTGGTGGTTTTCGTTCAAAGAGAGAGAGAAAGTATACATGGAGTCGACTCGTGCACAAGCCTTAGTCTCATAGTACTGTGACCGGCCACTATCCAAACGCGCTAATGTTTTTCAGCCAGAGCCTGCAAAGCCACGATTCAGATTTTTGCCGCCTTCTGAGAGCCCATGGGAGCCGTAGGAAGTGTCACGTAACAGCAGAGATCCCGGGTTAAGTGAAGAAGCGTGCCCTGTGCATTGACTCAGTTGCCGGGGCGATAAGAGGTAGTGGGTAACTGTACCTCACCGTGATTTGATTGAGACCTCTATATTCAATGCACGGGCGCAGACCTCCATCCTTCTTCTTCACAAAAAAGAAACCCGAGGAGGCGGGTGAAGTGGAGGACCGAATGTACCCCCGACACAGGGATTCAGAGACATATGTTTCCATAGCCACCATCTCCGCTTGCGACAGGGGATACATATGACTCCTGGGAAGTGCAGCGTCTACAAGGAGATTTATCGCACAATCCTCCCATCGATGGGGTGGTAATTGAGTCGCCTTCTTCTTACAGAAGGCGAGAGCCAAATGAGCATATTCTGGGGGAATGCGCACGGCGGAGACCTGGTCTGGACTTTCTACCGTGGTAGCACCAACGGAAACCCCTACACACTTCCCTGAGCACTCTCGCGACCACCGCGTGAGAGCCCTCTGTTGCCAGGAAATGGTGGGGTTATGACGAGCCAACCAGGGAAGGCCTAGTACCATGGGAAACGCAGGAGAGTCAATGAGAAAAATACTGATTCTGTCCTCGTGACCCCCCTGTGTCTCCATGGCCAGGGAGATGGTGGCCTCCCTGATTAGCCCGGACCCTAATGGTCGACAATCCAGAGCGTGAACCGGGAAAGGTCAATCCACAGGAATAATGGGGATCCCTAACTTAAGTCCTAACGCTCTGTCGATAAAATTCCCAGCTGCGCCTGAATCGACTAGTGCCTTATGCTGGGAATGCAGGGAGAACTCAGGGAAACAAACAGGTACAAACAGGTGGACAACAGAGGACTCTGGATGAGAGTGGTGCAGACTCACCTGGGGTGACATAAGAGTGCCCGGCCTGCTGCCTCGACTCCCAGAGGGACCAACCCGGAACCGACTGGGAGTGTGCCCTCTGCGGCCACAGATGGTGCACGTGAAGGCCCCTCTTCCAGCCTCCCTACGTGCAGCCCCTCCCAACTCCATGGGCACCGGAGCGGGAGTGCTGGGAGATGGAACCGACATAGCCCCCTCAGGACGTCCACGGATGACCAGCAGGTTATCCAACCGGATGGACAGATCCACCAGTTGGTCAAAGGTTATGGTGGCATCCCTGCAGGCCAACTCCTGTCGGAAGTCCTCACGTTGGCTGCATCGATAGTGGTCGATGAGGGACCTGTCGTTCCATCCTGCTCCGGCGGCCAATGTCCGGAACTCCAGCGTGAAATCCTGTGCGCTCCTCGTCCCCTGCCTCAAATGGGGGAGTCGATCCCCCGCCCTACCCCGCTCTACCTTCGGGTGGATGGTCAAAGACTAAGTCCTCGAAGTGGTCCAACGCCGCGTCTTCCTCTCCCCACACAGCGTTTGCCCACTCCAGAGCTCTCCCCGAGAGGCATGAGACGAGGGCGGATACTATCTCTCTTCCTGAGCGAGCTGGGTAAACAGTGGCCAAGTATAGGTCCAGTTGTAAAAGGAACCCCTGGCACTGTGCGGCCGTCCCATCATACTCCCTGGGAAGGGAGAGACGCATTCAACTGGAGCTGGATCCGGACGGGACGGATAGAGATAACCCCGGTTGAGCTGGTCGAGGCGCTGGAGAGACTTCCTGTCTCTCCCAGCGGTCCATAGTCTGGACAACGTGATCCATCATGGTACCGAGCTGATGTAGCATAGCCGCGTGTTCCTGGGCGCGTTCCTCGACTCCTCTGACCGGGGTACCTGCTGCTGCTGACTCCATGGTAGGTGTAAGATTCTGTCACTAGATGTGTACTGGAGGTGAAGTCAGGTGCAGGAGAGCAGAGTGAAGTGATCAGGCGCACACTTTATTCAGGTAAAATATCAAAAGCACAAACAACCTGCCCAAAACACGGAACATAAACAAATGTCTGGCGCGTAAAAAAAATACCAATAGACCAAATACACGTAACACAAACATGATGGGGAACAGAGGAATAAATACATGTAGATTGATTGGGGAATGAAAACCAGGTGTGCAGGGAACAAGACAAAACAAATGGATAAATGAAAAATGGAGCGGCGATGGCTAGAAAGCCGGTGACGTCGACCGCCAAATGCCGCCCGAACAAGGAGAGGAGCAGACTTCGGCGGAAGTCGTGACAGTACTGCCAGAGTTTCATTTTACACTGGGAAATATGCAAATAAGGTAGAATCAATTCTCAAGTTGAATTGTATGTTCACTCATCCTAAAGTTCAAAGTTAAGTGAACATACAATTCGACTCGAGAAATTATGTTGGTTCAGCTATCTGCCCAATTTTTTTGTAAACTCACAATCCTATTGCAGCTGGTTGCACACACACACACACACACACACACACACACACACACACACACACACACACACACACACACACACACACACACACACACACACACACACAGAGTCTGGCTTAATTACTAGTCTAAATGGGATTAGGTTATAGCAGTGTGATGTTCACACACTACTAAGGTCAGGGATGGACTGTACAGTATAAAGATAATAAATACTGTTCTCTGATCAGTTTTATGGTCCCGTCTCTGTACTACAACCAGTGTGAACAAAGATTCAAAGAGAGAGAGAGATATAGAGAGAAAATGAGAGTGGGAGATTTGTTTTCAGAAGCTTTTAAAACATAATAAATACTGTTATCTGATCAGTAAGATGCTCAAACACTATACTAAAACCAGTGTGACCGCATGTAAACCCTGGGAGAAGCTATAGCAACTAAGATGTTTTCGAGACCTGGGTTCAACTACTATTTGAAATCCTTCAAATACTTTTTTGGAGCGTCTGCTCCAGCCTGCCTGGAGTGCCAGATGGGTTTGGGACTATTCTAAATGCTCCACTAAACCAGGCAAGCTCAATCAAGCCCAGATAACATATTTTACATTATTTTGAATAGTATTTCAACCCAAGTGTGATGTCAGATGAGGTTGGGCAGCTAAGATGTCTTCAGGTCTATTTACTTCTCTGAGCCGAGGCAGAGCTTAAAATAGCCTCAGAACAACACTCCTTCATCCCAGCCCGCATCCATGTTCTAAGGAATTTGAGCCTTTGAACACACACACACACAAACACACGCACACACACACACACACACACACACACACACACACACCACACACACCCTACTTCTGCAAAGTTCCAGGGACAAGAGGACAAAAAGCCAGGGAAAGTCAGTTATGCGCACACACACATGCACACACGCGCCCACACACACACACACACACACAAACAGAGTCGATGGAGAGATTGGGCCGGGCTCAGAGTTTTTCCTGTAATCCCGGTAATCCACACTACTCCCGCTGCATTCTCTCTCTCTCACACACACACACACACACACACACACACACACACACACACTGCACAGCATGCTGCAGGATCAGTCAAACACTGCTGCAGACGATGTGAGGAGGGGGCGGTACAATAAGGGATACCCACAATGCTGTATTGAACTCAGAATGAACCCGTAGCGCTGTACACTTGCAGTAGAAACACACACTCATCCCAGGTGGGCTTGACCATTCTGACTGGGTCCTGACAGAGAGAGAGCAGAACTCAGTACCTACAGCATATCATCTATTATTCACTACAGAGAGAGAGAGTGGGGAGGAGAGAGAGGGGGAGAGAGAGAGGGGGGGAGAGAGGGAGAGATTACAGGGTTGGGAAAGAAATAGAGAGATACTGCAGTAGTCGGGTGGGGACAAATAGCGCTGGAGATACAGACAGAGAGGGGGGGAGAGATAGAAAGGGGGATAGAGAGAGGTGGGGAGTGATAGAAAGAGGGGGAAGAGAGAGAGAGAGAGCGGCCAGGGAAGGGAAAGAAATAGAGAGATTCTGCAGTAGTCAGGTGGGGACAGAGAGCGCTGGAGATACAGACAGAGACAGACAGAGAGCGAGAGAGACAGAGAGAGAGAGAGAGAGAGAGAGAGAGAGAGAGGGAGGATTCTCGCCGTGTCATGGCAGGTGATTCACAGTGTCAGTTGTGTCTGCTCAGCTTTCCCATCATGCACTATGTTCTTCTGAGTGCAGCAGATATCCCGATCAGGCTAAAACCTCACACACACGTATACACACACACACACACACACACACACACACACACACACACACACACACACACACACACACACACACACACACACACACACACACACACACACACACACACACACACACACATACACAGTGTCGGCTCCAGGCATAAGCGATTTTGGAACTCCATCGGGGTTAGCATAGTAGAATACACAAGGTGCTAGTACGAAATGTGGTTGTGCATCAGCAGTTTTTCTCTTGTTTTGTCAGTCACTGACAGTCACTCAATTAGTCATGTCAGCTAAAAAAAATGTATTGGTAAGTTAGTCTAGACCGTTATCTAAACTTGTAGTAATCATGGCCGAACACCGACCGGGCACGCAGGGAACGTACCCAGGGGCCCTGACCTCCAGGGGGCCTCCATTGATTTTGTTAGTCCTTCTCACTCAGATATCATTAACATGGCATAAGTCATGGCAAAAAGTGTAGAACTGCAAAATCATGCTTTAAAACTGCAAAAAAAATTCTCTGCCCCATGGAAAAATTTGTAGAATTGCATGATTTTATTTATTAAACTGCAACATTTTTCTTACGCCCCATTGCAAATTGTGCAGAATTGCAGGTCATTTACTTTCAATCTGACGTTTTTCTCTCCGTCGTCAAGATATAAATATTTTAGCTTAGGGCCCTCAAAAGACTAGAGCCGGCCCTGCACATACACACACACAATAACAGAGCGAGAGCTTAGGGAGGGAGAGTAGCCAGGGTGACAGAAGGCTCTGCCCTGCAGGTCTCTCTCCTGTCCCCTGCTCCTACACAGCATATGCTGAAGCACTGCACCGTGACCACACAGACACAGACGCACGCAACACACACACACACACACACACACACACACACACACACACACACACACACACACACACACACACACACACACACACACACACACACACACACACACACACACACACACACACACACAGACACGACGAACCCAATCCTGCTGCGCAGCAAACAAACACCGCCACATGACAGTGAGAGGGGAGGGACAAAAAGTGAAAGACAGACAAACTTTGAGAGAGGAGCAAGAGAGGAGAGGTGAGGAAGAAGGGAGAGAAGGAGGAGGGGAGAAAAGGAGAAGGAGGAGGAGTGTGTCTGTCAGTCCCAGCAGGTCTCTCATTAAGGGTGATGGATGTGTGCGGTGCGTGAGGGTGTGTGTATGTTTGTCTATGTGTGTGAGATTCAGTCTCCATGACAATTCCCTCACGGTGGGTACAGGAGATGGATGTGTCTGGGCTAAAATAAAGCAACTTGGATAAGCTACTGCTGACACACACATGGCCGATCGATACCGCTTTGTCAAACACACAGCTCTACACTGTGATTGCTGAACCTGTACATTGCTGAGTGCTCCTAGGACAACTGATCTTGAATCAGTTAAATACATTTACATTTTTTAGGGCTAGGCCCCTTTTTTCTCCACTTCCTGCCTGAATGACGTGCCCAAAGTAAACTGCATGTTGCTCAGGCCCTGAAGCCAGGATATGCAAATAATTGGTACCTTTGGAAAGAAAACACTTTGAAGTTTTTGGAAATGTTAAAATAATGTAGGAGACTATAACACAAAAGATATGGTAGGAGAAAATCCAAAGAAAAACCAACCAGAATTTTTTTTTTCTGAGAGACCTTCCTCTTACAATGGGAAGTATATGGGCATTCTGAAAATTAGCTCCCAGGATGCAGTTCCTATGGCTTCCACAGGGTGTCTATGTTCAAGGTTTTAGGCTTGTAACTTCCAAAAGGAATAAGAAATATCAGTTTTAGTACAGGGACACAGTCTTGGAAACTCGTGTTTGCTCGTGCCATTAAGAAAGGATGCACCTGCTAAAATCGGTTTCCTATTGAACATACTTCTTTCCGTAATAAATATAATAGTTTGATTACATTTTAGGGTATCTGAGGTGTAAATAGAAACGTATTTTGACTTGTTGAAACAAAGTTCGAGGGTCAATTTTCGGATTCCTTTCTCTGCACGTTGAATGAGTGGATTACTCAAATCAATGGTACCAACTGAACAGACTTTTTGGGATATAAAGAACGATTTTATCTAACAAAACGACACTACATGTTATAGCTGGGACCCTTTGGATGACAAATCAGTGGAGGATTTTCAAAAAGTAAGTGAATATTTAATCGCTATTTGTGAATTTATGAAACCTGTGCCGGTGGAAAAATATTTTGATGTGGGGCGCCGTACTCAAACAATCGCATGGCATGCTTTCGCTGTAATGGCTACTGTAAATTGGACATTGCAGTTAGATGAACAAGAATTTAAGCTTTCAACTGATATAAGATACTTATATTTACCTTTATGTTTTATATCCAAAATGTTTATGATTATTTATTTCAATTGTGCGCCCTCCAGTTTCACCGGAAGTTGTCCCGCTAGCGGGATGCCTAGCCCTAAGAAGTTTTTTAATTTTAAACTACTCCTCTTTCACAGTGCACAGAGAGATTTTAACCCAGGTCCTTATCTACACCACTCCCTTAGTTCTTACGGTGTAGGTTGAAGTTGCCCCTAGACGCTGATCTCAGGGTCAGTTTTACATTTTACCCACTAATGGTTAAGGTTAGGATTGAAGGTGGGGAAGCTGATCCTAGATCTGTACACTTACTGGACACCTACTGGACAGATACAGGCAGCGCAGCTGCCCCTTCACCCCTGGTACTTACTTATCTACAATTACAAGTCTAGTCGTGTCTGCGTCTGTGAGAGACAACAAACATACACACACACACACACACACCACTGTCTGGATGGGGTCCAGGTTATTATCACACACACATGAGGTGTTCATTAGCACTCACTGTAGGAGCACAAAGAGGCATAGAGAGAGAGAGAGAGAGAGAGAGAGAGAGAGAGAGAGAGAGAGAGAGAGAGAGAGAGAGGATGGGGGGGCTGCCCAAGGCCCCAGGAAGACTTGACCCTCACTTTGATTTCATTGCTGTATTTGTCAGTGTGTGTGTGTGTGTGCGCGCGCGTGTGTGTGTGTGTGTGTGTGTGTGTGTGTGTGTGTGTGTGTGTGTGTGTGTGTGTGTGTGTGTGTGTGAGAGAGACTGCGAGATATACTTTTATTCTACACCAGTCAGCCTTGTGATCTGAGCTTTACTCCCACAAGCCTTTAAATCCTCTACAGATACCCTTGAATTGCTTCAAACTGTTTCAAACTTCAAATGTAATACATGTAAAGACACACAAACAACTATCCCTTCAAGAGTCTCCTCAAACTGTCATTCTGAAGTTGAGACAGTGTGTTGATGTGACAACCACGACACACCGCTGATCTTTCTGAGACACCCTGCAGTTCAACTGAACAGCCTCTGACAGACAGCCAGCCAGCCAGCCAGACAGACAGACAGACAGACAGACAGACAGACAGACAGACATCTCTGTAGCCCTGAGAGTAATCAGCACAATTTTTCTAAGGCCACATCATATCTCAGCTCCTACTGTCTGTTGTTCTGTGTGTGTGTGTGTGTGTGTGTGTGTGTGTGTGTGTGTGTGTGTGTGTGTGTGTGTGTGTGTGTGTGTGTGTGTGTGTGTGTGTGTGTGTGTGTGTGTGTGTGTGTGTGTGTACAGAGCAATTCACCTGTACTACTTCTATGAGAAGTAGACCAGGTGTTTTTCCTAGCCAGGTCACATGGTCAGGATTCAGGAAAAACTGTTGTTACTAGGAAAAACTGTTGTTACTAAGAAAACTTATTTCGGAAAAACTATTGGTAGCTAGGTTATGGCTAGGACACAGAGAAAACTCCTAGACCTATAAATGATAAATACGGTGATGTCATACGATATGTGATACTGCAATTATGTTTATATCAAATTCCATTAGAACATTATAGACCATGGATGAGTCCCAAATGGCACCCTGGTCAAAATCAGTGCACTACATAGGGAATAGGGTGCCATTTGGGATCAGCCCATCTCTGTTTATTCTCTCTATGCCTTATGGAGAGAATAAATACTGGCAGCAACCAAAACAACATGAATATTTAAAATGTTAAACGCCACCCTGGTTAACACTACTAGCAGCTGTTTTGCCATCGAGAGCTCCAATAGGAGGCTGACAGGACAATAAGGAAACAGAAACATGGACTCATTTCCAAGGATGTCCATTCATAGTCATAGAGGGGAGAGACAATATGAAAAATAAACACACTCTCGCCTGTATGAATCAATGAGCCCAAATAAATGAAAAGAAAAGAAAATGTTATTTGTCACATATGCTGAATACTTGGCGCTCCGGTACCGCTTACTGTGCGGTAGAAGAGAGAACAGTCTATGACTGGGGTGGCTGGGGTCTTTGACAATTTTTAGGGCCTTCCTCTGTCACCGCCTGGTGTAGAGGTCCTGGATGGCAGGTAGCTTAGCCCCAGTGATGTACTGGGCCGTACGCATTACCCTTTGTAGTGCCTTGCGGTCGGAGGCTGAGCAGTTGCCGTACCAGGCAGTGATGCAACCAGTCAGGATGCTCTCGATGTTGCAGCTGTAAAACCTTTTGAGGATCTGGGGACCCATGCCAAATCTTTTTAGTTTCCTGGGGGGGAATAGGGTTTGTCATGCCCGCATCATAACTGTCTTGGTGTGTTTGGACCATTCTAGTTTGTTGGTGATGTGGACACCAAGGAACTTGAAGCTCTCAACCTGCTCCACTACAGCCCCGTTTATGAGAATGGGGTCGTGCTCGGTCCTCCTTTTCCTGTAGTCCACAATCATCTCCTTTGTCTTGCTCACGTTGATGTCGAGGTCTCTGACCTCTTCCCTATAGGCTGTCTCATCGTTGTCCGTGATCAGGCCTACCACCGTTGTGCAAACTTAATTATGGTGTTGGAGTCATGCGTGGCCACGCAGTTGTGGGTGAACTTCCTGGGGCGGATGTTGCCTGTAATACATGGCTTCTGGTTAGGATATGTACGTACAGTCACTGTGGGGACGTCATCGTCGATACACTTATTAATGAAGTCGGTGACTGATGTGTTATACTCCTCAGTGCCATCGGATGAATCCCAGAACCTATTTCAGTGTGTGCAAGCAAAACAGTCCTATAGCTTAGCATCCACATCATCTGAGCGAGTCACTGGTACTTCCTGCTTGAGTTTTTGCTTGTAAGCAGGAATCAGGAGGATAGAATTATGGTCAGATTTGTACACGTCTCTATGTGTGGAGTAAAGGTGGTCTAGAGTTTTGTTTTCCTCTGGTTGCACATGTAACATGCTGGTAGAAATGAGGTAAAACAGATTTAAGTGTTCCTGCATTAAAGTCCCCTGCCACTTTAGAGCTGCTTCTGGGTGAGCATTCTCTTGTTTTCTTATAGCCTTATACAGCTCGTTGAGTGCGGTCTTAGTGCATGCATCGGTTTGTGGTGGTAAATAGACAGCTACGAAAAATAGAGATGAAAGTTTTCTTGGTAAATAGTGTAGTCTACAGCTTATCATTAGGTACTCGAGACTTCCTTAATATCAGAGACCAGCTGTTATGACAAATAGACACAAACCACCACAACTCGTCTTAAAGGAGGTTGCTGTTCTGTCTTGCCGATGCATGGAAAACCCAGCCAACTGTATATTATCCATGTCTTGTTCAGCCACGACTCGGTGAAACATAAGATATTACAGTTTTTAATGTCCCGTTGGTAGGATGGAGCTCGTCCAGTTTATTCTCCAGTGATTGCATGTTCACCAATAAGATGGATGGTAAAGGCAGATTATCCACTCACTGACAAATTCTCACCAATGCACCCGGATCTGTGTCCCCTACATCGGCGTCTCCTCTTCATGCGAATGACGGGGATTTGGGCCTGGTCCGGGAGGAGCCATAAATCTTTTGCCTCCGATTCATTAAAGAAACAATGTTCATCCAGTCCTGTTCTGATGTCCAGAAGCTCTTTTTGGTCATAAGAGACAGCAGAAACTTTATGTCCAAAAAAAGTTACAAATAACGCGAAAAAACACAGAATAACACAATTGGTTAGGACGAGCCCGTAAAACAGCAGCCATCCCCTCTGGTGCCATTCTAACGAGATAAGGGAGTGTGTGTGTGTGTGTGTGTGTGTGTGTGTGTGTGTGTGTGTGTGTGTGTGTGTGTGTGTGTGTTTGTCAGCAGGTGTGTGCTTCTCATTGTGTGTGTGTGTGTGTGTGTGTGTGTGTGTGTGTGTGTGTGTGTGTGTGTGTGTGTGTGTGTGTGTGTGTGTGTGTGTGTGTCTGTGTGTGTGTGTGTTTATATGAACAGCAGCGTGTGTGTGTGTGTGTGTGTGTGTGTGTGTGTTCTACTGTGTGTGTGACACGAGTGCATGTGTCAGCTATGTTTTAGTCACAGATTTAATTAGCTTGGGAACAAGCTTTAGCTCAGTCACCTGTCTGTCTGTGTTTCTGCCTGCATGACTTCCTCCCCAGGGCCCCAGACTAACATTTTCCCCTGGTGGCACCAGCCCATGATTTGGTCGCACCAACAACAACAGTTATTTTATAAAGTCTTTGTTAAGATGTGTAATAGACTACTGAGATGGTATTCAATAAATAACTTGTTTCATCTAAGATGTCCATGCAGGAATGCATGATTCAAGATATTTTGATGTGCAACCTAATCTAGTGATTGTCATGCATTTTGGGTTGACAATTAATGACAAAATAAAAAATGACAAAAAGACCAAAAAAACATCTACTTTTAAAATGGTATTTTGTTCAATAAAGATTAATTTGCCAAAATCTTTATGAGCACTGATATCATGGGGTAATTTATTTGGTGCTAATTCTCCACTTGAGTAAGTGGAAACTCAAAACATATTAGCTAGATAACTCTAAACATATTACCCACTGCTGGTGGCCATGTATTGATCTAACAGTAAATTCAACGTCCCCAAAAAACTTTGCGGTTGTCACGTCTACTCCAGCTCCACCTCTCCGGCGCTCGACGTCGCCGGTATACTAACTACCGGTCCTGGCAACCCATCATTCCGCACACCTGGCAACCCTCATTACGCACACCTGTGCCTCATCATCAGGTACACCTAGACTCTGTCACCTTCCTGATTACTCTCCATATATATAGCACTTGTTATTTCCCATCAGGCGTTATTGACTGTTGTTATGTCCCGACGCTACGCCTGTTTTTGTATTGCTGGTTGTTCATGTTCTATTAAACTCTCCAGCTGCTTCCTGACTCCCAGCCTCTACGTTACAGCAGTTGTAGCCAAGGCTACTACCCCATTAGGCCTCTGTATCTCAAAGCCATATCAAATATCTTATCTTGGTTGTAAAATAGTGGCTATAGAGCTCAATATGAAGAGTTGAGAAATAAAATGTTTACCTACAAAAAGCTGAGAATCTCCTCTCTTTAACATTGACAATAGTAGTTCCAAAGCTGTGTTTTTCCCGCTATTGGAAATATCAGAAGTATCACGGCTCAGGCTAAGACCCAGATGCAGACACAGGCTAAGGCTAAGACACAGGCTAAGGCTAAGACACAGGCTAAGGCTAAGACACAGGCTAAGGCTAAGACACAGGCTAAGGCTAAGACACAGGCTCAGGCTAAGACACAGGTTCAGGCTAAGACCCAGATGCAGACACAGGCTCAGGCTAAGACACAGGCTAAGGCTAAGACACAGGTTAAGGCTAAGACACAGGCTCAGGCTAAGACACAGGCTAAGACACAGGCTCAGGCTAAGACCCAGATGCAGACACAGGCTAAGGCTAAGACACAGGCTAAGGCTAAGACACAGGCTCAGGCTAAGACACAGGCTCAGGCTAAGACCCAGATGCAGACACAGGCTAAGGCTAAGACACAGGCTCAGGCTAAGACCCAGATGCAGACACAGGAGGCCGATAGTACGAGTCTCAGAGTGTATTACAGTACAGGACGTCAGGCAATCAGTAGGTCAAGGCAGGCAAAGAGTCGTAATCCAAATCAGAGTCAGGCAGGTACAGGACGCCAGGCAGGATCAGGGTCAGGACAGGCAGAAAGGTCTGAACTGGGAAGACTAGAAAAAGCAAAAACTGCAGCATGGGAAACACGCTGGTAGGACTTGATGAACTGGCAACAGACAAACAGAAAATGCAGGTATAAATACAGGAGGTAATGGGAGACACCTGGTGGGTTTAAAAAATAAAAAATAAATTAACTTTTATTTTACTATTCAAGTCCGTTACGAACAAATTGTTGTTGAAAATGACAGCCTACCAGATGGCAAAAAGCCTCCTGCGGGGACGGCGATCATAAAAGAAATGTAAATATATATATATAGAACAAAAAACACATCACGACAAGAGAGACAACACTACAGAAAGAGAGACCTAAGACAACAACATAGCAAGGCAGCAACACATGACAACACAGCATGGTAACAACACAACATGACAACAACATGGTAGCAACACAACATGGCAGCAGCACAAAACATGGTACAAACATTATTTGGCACAGAAAATAGCACAAAGGGCAAGAGGGTAGAGACAACAATACATCATGCGAAGCAGCCACAACTGTCAGTAAGAGTGTCCATGATTGAGTCTTTGAATGAAGAGATGGAGATAAAACAGTCCAGTTTGAGTGTTTTTTGCAGCTTGTTCCAGTCACAGTCTGGAGCCCTGTACCTGTCTGTCTGTCTGTCTGTGTTTCTGCTTGTCTGTCTATCTGTATGTCTCTATGGATGGATGGCACGCTGACCACTAAGCACTATGCTAACGCACTGCTAGTGAATTATAAAAGTAATGAGAGCTTGCTAAACGCTACGCTAACACAGTGCTAGTGAATTAGAATAGTAATGAGAGTGTGCTAAGCGCTATGCTAACACAGTGCTAGTGAATTAGAATGGTAATGAGAGTGTGCTAAGCGCTATGCTAACACAGTGCTAGTGAATTAGAATGGTAATGGGAGTGTGCTAAGCGCTATGCTAACACAGTGCTAGTGAATTAACATGATCATAATATAAGAGCCGGCTCATACAGGGTTGTGCTAATGAGAGACAGGCTAATGCTACAGATATTGGAACCTAATTTGATCACCTTCTTGCAGGAGAACTTTCCTGCAATGCAGAACATTTTAAACTTGTAGTGTATCTGATGTTTAAAAATAATTCTGAAGTTTGCAATTTCCACTTAAAAATGTCAAACTTCATTTTCGCTTACGAAAAATGTATCAACCCCTACAAAAATGTCAATTAATTATAATCCACATAATACTTCACATTTCCTGTTACCGCAGGATTATTTTCATGCTGTAGCAAATTGGCTCAAATTAAGATTGTATATCTGTAGGAGGGTAAACTAACACCAGGACTCTGAGATATACACCACATGGGTCTACCTTTACTGCCGTGTTTCAGTGTGTGTGTGTGTGTATGCGCAGTGTGTGTGCGCAGTGCGTGTGTGTGAAGGAGAAAGACAGAGTGTGTGTGTGGATGACACTGTTGTAAATCTAAGCAACACAAAGTAGCCTGTGCCGAGGAGCCGTTTCCCCCTTCTTTGATGACTAGGTGTTTCAGACAGGATCACCCAACTCTCACACACACACACACACACACACACACACATACACAGAGAATGTATGACAGCATCTGAGATTATTCTATTGTATGGAATTTTTTATTCTATGAAACTCTCTACAGGAGATGAGACTTATGACAGAGCTGTGGGAGGCTTTTTCCTCTGAAGGGAAAATAATGAATAGCTTATGATGAAAAAGAACACACGGCAGCCAAAGGACAGACAGAGACAGAGAGAGAGAGAGAGACAGAGAGAGACAGAGAAAAAGAGAGGTGGAGGAGTAACGGTGGGGAGAAAGGGTGGGGGGGGGAGGGAGAGAGGGAGAGAGAGAGAGAAAGAGAGAGAGAGAGAGAGAGAGAGAGAGAGGGAGAGGGAGAGGGAGAGAGGTCTTAGTGGACCCTCATATTAAACAGATGGGGATTGCTGTGGTGGTGTGCAGTAATTAAATCACACTGCACCAACTTAATGAGTCATCAAAACACACACAGATTCCCCCAACATACATACATACACATAATCCAACTTAATCCCACTTCAAAGTCGTCCCTTACAGTTATCCCATACTGAAGGGCGCATTATGGAACTCCCACCCTGCACTGTGCTCATTACTAGTACTGTATATGTCCCTGACGGCTGCTCCTCTCTCCTGCCCCGGGTAGCACTGAGCAAGGGTACGTCCCAAATGACAAACTATTCCTTCTACAGTATAGTGCACTACTTTTCACCATAAGGCTCCGGTAAAAGGTAGAGCACTATGTAGGGTATAGGGTGCCATTTGGGACGTATCCCAAGACTGATGCCTTTTTTAATCACCCAGTAATGAATGGGGTCCCCTGTGCTGCTCTCATCTCTAACCCCCTCACACACACAAATACAAAGGCTGAAGGGCAGGGAGAGTGTGTGTGTGTCAGTGTGTGTTTGAAGGCCAGGGAGAGTGTGTGTGTGTCAGTGTGTGTTTGAAGGGCAGCGGTAAGTCGTCAGAGAGCATGAGTCATTCAGTAAAACTGTACCGAGATCAGCCCCATGGAGTTTAGAGCCTAACTCACTGTCTGCGTTCCAAATAGCACCCAATTCCCTTCATAGTGCACTACCTTATAATAAAAAACAGAAAGAACTAGTGCACTGCGCTATGTAGGGAATAGGGTGCTATTTGGGATGCAACCACTGTGTCAAGATGCAATAGATACTCAAAGCATTGAACTGTTCTCAGCGCAGTTGGGAACTGATGTTCCAGGCACTAAAGTATGCTAAAAGCACACAGTTG
Source organism: Salmo trutta (assembly GCF_901001165.1). Classification (NCBI taxonomy): domain Eukaryota; kingdom Metazoa; phylum Chordata; class Actinopteri; order Salmoniformes; family Salmonidae; genus Salmo; species Salmo trutta. The sequence goes on along the minus strand of NC_042961.1, from coordinate 50,805,176 downwards.
AAAGCATATCTATTTCCCTGGCAAGAGATCCGAAAGAGACAGCACACTGAATAAATAAGTGTCTGTCTGAGTTTTTGTGTCTGACTGAAATGTTCAAGATTTGCAAAACACAACTGGACTGAAAGACAGTAGAGGACTGTATCTCATTTCAGAGTCTGAAAGGGTATAAAAACAACACAAACACAAAATCAAATCAAATTGGCTTTTATTCGCCATGCTTCGTAAACAACAGGTGTAGACTAAAAGTGAAACGCTTACTTATGGGCCCTTCCCAACAATGCAGAGAAAGAAAAAATAGAGAAATAATAGAAAAGTAAAATCCGCAAGAATAAAAGTAATAATAAATACACAATGAGTAACAAGCAATCTGAGCAGTGTGTGTTCGTTATGAAATCGTATTTCAGTGAGTGTTAATATCATCATTAACATAAAAGGGCTGGAAGTGGAACCTGATACTAAGCTTTGGCAGACAGACACAGCAGAGAGAGAGAGGAGGGGGGAGAGAGAGACAGATTGAGGGGGAGAGAAAGAAAGGGGGAGAGGATGGAGGGAGAGACAAAGAGAAAGAGAGAGACAGAAAGAGAGAGAGAGGGATGGGTGCAGCGAGAGAGAGAGAGAGAGAGAGAGAGAGAGAGAGAGAAAGAGGATGTTTGAGGGAAAGATTGCCCCGTAGTTTCGAGCCAGCGGAATGGAGAGAGAAAAAGAAAGAGAGAGAGGGATGGAGAGAGAGAGAGAAAGAAAGAGAGGACAAAAGTTTGATCTCATTTGCTTCTTTGGTTTCACTGTCAAGGGCATATCAGTGTGTGTGAACTGCTTCTGGTTGTGTGTGAGTGTGTGTGTGTGTGTGTGTGTGTGTGTGTGTGTGTGTGTGTGTGTGTGTGTGTGTGTGTGTGTATCTTTGTGTGTGGGGGGAGACAGTGGGAGGAAGAAAGAGAGAGAGAGAGAGAGAGAGTCTGCTTCTGTGTTTGTGTGCGTGTGTGTGAGAGAGAGAGAGAGCGATGAGAGGCTGGGACAGGATATTTTGGGGCGAGATAAAGGCGTCAGAAAGAGAAGAACCCCTCTGGTTTGCCTCCATGCAGACGGCTTGGTCGGTGCGTTCTGTCTTTTCAAACTCTGTGTGTTTATAGTCATCCCGTTTTACTTCAGGCAGGCTTTTGTTATTGCAGGCTGCAGTTACCTCAAATGAACTCCTCTCAGATGAAAGCGTATCGCTCTGCAGTATTCCTCATTTGAATGTGTGTTGTTGTGTGTATGAGGTATTGAGTATCAATGCATTTGTGTGTGTGTGTGTGTGTGTGTGTGTGTGTGTGTGTGTGTGTGTGTGTGTGTGTGTGTGTGTGTGTGTGTGTGTGTGTGTGTGTGTGTGTGTGTGTGTGTAAATCCCAGTGTGTTTCACATACAGTAAAGAAGGATAAGAGAGAGAGAGAGAGAGAGAGAGAGACGAGAGAGAGAGACAGAGAGAAAGAGGGAGAGCGAGAAAGAGACGGAGAGAGAGAGACGGAGAGAGAGAGAGGGAGAGCGAGAGAGAGACGGAGAGAGAGAGAGACAGAGAGGGAGAGGGAGAGCGAGAGAGAGACGGAGAAAGAGAGAGACGAGAGAGACGGAGAGAAAGAGGGAGAGCGAGAAAGAGACGGAGAGAGATGGAGAGAGAGAGGGAGAGCGAGAGAGAGACGGAGAGAGAGAGAGACGGTGAGAGAGAGACGGAGAGAGAGAGGGAGAGCGAGAGACGGAGAGAGAGAGAGACGGAGAGAGAGAGAGACAGAGAGAGAGAGACAGAGAGAGAGAGAGACAGAGAGAGAGAGACGGAGAGAGAGAGGGAGAGAGAGACGGAGAGAGAGAGAGAGACGGAGAGAGAGAGAGAGACGGAGAGAGAGAGAGACGGAGAGAGAGAGAGACAGAGAGAGAGAGAGAGAGAGAGACAGAGAGAGAGAGAGACAGAGAGAGAGAGACGGAGAGAGAGAGGGAGAGAGAGACGGAGAGAGAGAGAGAGACGGAGAGAGAGAGAGAGACGGAGAGAGAGACGGAGAGAGAGAGAGAGACGGAGAGAGAGAGAGAGACGGAGAGAGAGAGAGAGAGAGACATACCCTTCCTCTTCTCTATTCCCCTCATCTAAATCTACAGAGAAACAGAAGCAGAGCAGCTTTCTGCACTGAATTCCAATGTCTGCTAAACACTGCATTCTATAGAACATTCTAGAAGAGACTATTCAGAACACTTTAAACTTCAGGTATAGATTTTCACAGAAAAAAAATATTCTGCCATCTCATTAAGAGGCCATCTAGTTCAGAATTCGGTTATATTCTACCCAATATAACTGTGGTCTATGGCAGCCTTTCCAAAAATACGAGCAGATCGTTACTTGAGATTAGAAAAGTTGCGTGCGTGTGTGTAAGTGTGTGTGTGAGACACAGAGAGTGTGTGTGATTGTCTGTGTGAGCGTGGACGTCTGGTGGCTCGGTGACAGGGTCGCTGGACCCTGATGGTTGGGATGAGCTATCGACTCACAGAGAGAGCGAGCGAGAGACAGAGAGAGAGAGAGACAGAGAGAGAGAGGGAGAGCGAGAGAGAGACGGAGAGAGAGAGAGACGAGAGAGAGAGACGGAGAGAGAGAGGGAGAGCGAGAGAGAGACAGAGAGAAAGAGGGAGAGCGAGAAAGAGACGGAGAGAGAGAGTCGGAGAGAGAGAGGGAGAGCGAGAGAGAGACGGAGAGAGAGAGAGACAGAGAGGGAGAGGGAGAGCGAGAGAGAGACGGAGAAAGAGAGAGACGAGAGAGAGACGGAGAGAAAGAGGGAGAGCGAGAAAGAGACGGAGAGAGATGGAGAGAGAGAGGGAGAGCGAGAGAGAGATGGAGAGAGAGAGAGACGGCGAGAGAGAGACGGAGAGAGAGAGGGAGAGCGAGAGACGGAGAGAGAGAGAGACGGAGAGAGAGAGAGACAGAGAGAGAGAGAGAGAGACAGAGAGAGAGAGAGACAGAGAGAGAGAGACGGAGAGAGAGAGGGAGAGAGAGACGGAGAGAGAGACGGAGAGAGAGACGGAGAGAGAGAGAGAGACGGAGAGAGAGAGAGAGACGGAGAGAGAGAGAGACAGAGAGAGAGAGATGGAAAGAGAGAGAGCGAGAGAGACGGAGAGAGAGAGAGACGGAGAGAGAGAGAGATGGAGAGAGAGAGAGCGAGAGAGAGACGGAGAGAGAGAGAGAGGGAGGCACAGGAGGACAGGAGACAGATACAACAACAAGAGATGAGAGAGAGATGCCCTTGAATTGAATTGATAATAAGAATGTGCTCCACTGACACCTGCACACCGCAGCAGAACACTGTGTGTGAGTGAGCGTGAGAATCAGTGTGAGAAACACTACTTGTTTTGGTAGCTGTGCTCTGTGCTCCAGTGTGTTTCTGGGTGGTATTAATATTTCAGCGGTGTTATTTCCCTGACTCCACAAAGCTGCTCTAACTGTGACTAAAGGCTTTTTCTGCACCCACTTACTCCCTCACCTCGACTCTCTCCGTCTCTCACTCACACAAACACACTGTTTCTTAACTAATTCTCTCTGGCCCTCTCTCTGTCAAAAAGTCTCTGATGCGTTTTCCCCTTATCCTTCGTTGCGCAGCCAAAGAGAATACACATAAATGTATGTAACCACTGAATATCTCCTTATGCACTGTTAGTACCTAGGCTATCACAACAACAACAGTGCTAACGCACACACACACGCACACACACACACAGTGAATAATGAAATTTTCAGGTTACATAAATTGATTTGTACACAGAGCATGAACACGGCACCACAGTACTCTGACCCAGACAGTTTTTTCTCTCTCTCTCTCTCTCTCTCTCTCTCTCTCTCTCTCTCCTGTCTGTGACTAAAAGAAAACCTGAGTGAAAGGTTCAGACAGGAGGAGAGACGTCACAGAGAGTGTAAGAGAGAGGGAGAGAGAGACAGAGAAAGAGAGGGAGAGAGTAAAAAATAAACCAGAGGATTTCTCAGCAGACATTAGAGAGAGAGAAATGGAGAGAAGGAAATAATGAAAGGGAGAAGGGAGAAAGGAAGAGAGAGAGAGAGAGAGAGAGAGAGAGAGAGAGAGAGAGAGAGAGAGAGAGAGAGAGAGAGAGAGAGAGAGAGAGAGAGAGAGAGAGAGAGAGAGAGAGAGAGAGAGAGAGAGAGAGAGAGAGAGAGAGAGAGCCTCTGTGCTGAAATGAACTCAGGGATATTGCTAAGAGGTAAAGGGAGAAGAGAGGGACGGATAAAAAGGAGGAGTAATGCTGTGATGAGGGAGGGAGAATAAGGGAGGAGGGACTCACTGGGTGTTAGGCAGAGATTCGTCCAGTCACTGCACTGGTCTGGTACCATGTGGAGGAGATGAAGATCTGAGAGAGAGAGAGAGAGAGAGAGAGAGAGAGCGCGAGAGCGACAGAGAGAGCAAAGAAAGAGGGAGAAGCAAGAGAGGAAGAGGAAGAGGTAGAAAGAGCAGTTCAGCATGCCAAATATACTACTAAAACCTACAAATCCTAAAACAACCAAGAAAGCAATCAAACATTAAAATCCTCTTTGTACATGGACATGTAATTACCAAACCCCACAGCACAGACTCAAAACTACATTTCCTTACAGAGCGTTGGCAATATCCAAGATTAATATCTTCAAAACAACGGAGACGTCGCATTTTTCTGTACTTAGCAAAGTCACTCAAATGAACTAGGACTGCCCTCTGGTGTTTATTATAGGTAATGACAGAGAGAACAGCGTCACTATTCCCTTTAAATTCTCATCTGGAACTCAAAGCCAGTTCCACTGCTTTTTCATTCTACCACTCTAACTAAGGACTGATTTTAGACCTGGGACGCCAGATGAATTATTAGGTAGAACACAAAACCAGCAGTACTCCGGACCTCCAGGGTAAAGATTTGAATAACCCTGCTCTATTCAAATGTTGTTTACTCTTAGGTACTTGTTCACAAAGTGTGTCAGAGTAGGAGTCCTGAACTAGGATCACGTTTGCCTTTTGAATCATAATGGATAGTAGGGAAGACCTGATCCCAGATCAGCACTCCTACTCTGAGACGCTTCAGTTCCAGCCTGTGTGTGTGCTCACCCTAAAAATCAAATCAACTCAATTCAAAGTTCATTGGTCGCAATATCAATACACACATAATCCAAAAGGAACAAGAAATTAAGACAATATCAGAATGAGCAATTTTTTATGTAAATATATACAGTATATGTGAATGGTGTGTATAAACAGTATGGACAGCGTGCGAATAGAAAAGGTTTGTACAGCAGTAGTTATATAGGATGAACCATGACTAGAAAACAGTATGTACATATAAAGTGGGTAAAACAGCATGTAAACCTTATTAAAGGGAATGGTCAGTGTAGACAATTCTCATCATGCACGACAGAATCCCATCGACTATTAGGTTTCAGGTAAGACCCAAATGCAGACTGTGTTGAAGTAACAATGTTTACTACAGCAATAGGGGCAGGCTAATGACAGGTCAAGGCAGGCATGGGTCGATAATCCAGAGTAGTGGGGCAAAGGTGCAGGACGGCAGGCAGGCTCAGGGTCAGGCAGAGTGGTCAGGCAGGCGGGCTCAGAGTCAGGACAGGCAAGGGTCAAAACCAGGAGGGCGAGAAAAAGAGAGACTGGGGAAAAGCAGGAGCTGAGAATCAAAACGCTGGTTGACTTGACAAACAAGACGAACTGGCACCAGACAAACAGAGAACACAGGTATAAGTACCCAGGGGATAATGGGGAAGATGGGCGATACCTGGAGGGGGGTGGAGACAAGCACAGGTGAAACAGTTCAGGGCATGACGGTGTACCCCCCCCCCCCCCCCCCCCCCCCCCCGGGCGCATACCAAGCTGAGCAGGGTGCCGGCGTTGGAATTCAGCGATGAGGCCTGCGTCCAGGATGTCCCTAGCGGAAACCCAGTACAGGACGGCAGGCAGGCTCAGGTCAGGCAGAGGTTGGTAAACCAGAGTAGGGGCAAAGGTACAGGACGGCAGGCAGGGTCAGGGGCAGGCAGGCGGGCTCAGAATCAGGACAGTCAATCAGGTACTGGAATCCCCGGCCCCAAGGTCAAACCTTAAAGAGACGTCTCACCCTGTACGCCGGTTGGCCGTCGATGAGACGGGGGGGAGAGATGGGCTTGGAAACAGGAGACAAAGGGCTCTGAAACATGGTATTAATTCTAGACACAGGAAAGAAGTATACGGAGGGCACAGGGGATAATGGGGAAGATGGGCGACACCTGGAGGGGGGTGGAGACAGGCACAAGTGAAACAGATCAGGGCGTGACATCGACGAAGGTGGACTTGATCTTATGAACCTGGGGGGTTAGCAACCCACATACACATTGTTATTATATTTATATAGTGATGTAGTAATTATGTGTGAGCAGATATCAATTAATCAATCAGTCAATCAAACATATTATGTTCATCACGGAGCCTGGAGCTACAGAGAGAAGAGAGGAGTTACAATTTATAAGATTGATGGGAAATGCGAGTGTTTATGCATGTGTGTGTGTGTGTTTGTGTTAGTGTGTGTGTGTGTCTCACAGCATCCTCTGGTGCAGACTGCTGTTGGTTGAGGGTCTTGGGGAGCGTCTTGTTTTCACAGCGCTCCTGCAGATGCAGATTCTCAAACAGAACCTGTAGAGAGACCAGGGTTAGGACAACACACACACTGACCATCCTGAGCTGAGGGCTGCTTGACACTAAGAACACATCGGCCTGTGGGCCCCCTGCTCTAACTGCTTCATCTGAGAGAGAGAGAGAGAGAGAGAGAGAGAGAGAAAGAGAGAAAGAGAGAGAGAGACAGACAGACAGACAGACAGACAGACAGACAGACAGACAGACAGACAGACAGACAGACAGACAGACAGACAGACAGACAGACAGACAGACAGACAGACAGCTTGAGAGAGAAGGTGTGAGTGAGAGAAAGATAGAGAGCGTGTGTGTGCGTGTGAGAGAGAGAGAGAGAGGGTAGAGAGGGTAGAGAGAAGAGAGAGAGGAGCGAGAGAGAGAGAGATGGAGAGAGAGGGTAGAGAGAAGAGAGAGAGGAGCGAGAGAGAGGGTAGAGAGAAGAGAGAGGGTAGAGAGAAGAGCGAGGGTAGAGAGAGAGGGTAGAGAAAAGAGAGGGTAGAGAGAAGAGAGAGGGTAGAAAGAAGAGAGAGAGGGTAGAGAGAAGAGAGAGGGTAGAGAGAAGAGAGAGGGTAGAGAGAAGAGAGAGGGTAGAGAGAAGAGAGAGGGTAGAGAGAAGAGAGAGGGTAGAGAGAAGAGAGAGGGTAGAGAGAAGAGAGAGGGTAGAGAGAGAGCGAGAGTAAAATAGAGTGTAGAGAGGGTAGAGAGGGTAGAGAGAGAGCGAGAGTAAAATAGAGAGGGTAGTGGGAGAGGGTAGAGAGAGAGAGGGTAGAAAGAGAGAAAGAGAGGTGAGAGGGAGAGAGAGGGGGGGTTGCTGTGAGGACAGGGAGTTAACTGGGATAGGCGTCCCGGTAGCGGGACACCTGTCGACAACTTCCGGTGAAATTGGAGGGCACCAATTCAAATAAATAATCATAAAAATTATGGATATTAAATATTTTGGTACATACAAGTATCTTATATTGGTTAAAAGCTTAAAGTCTTGTTCATCTAACTGCATTGCCTGATTTACAATAGGCTTTACAGCGAAAGTATACCATGTGATTGTTTGAGGACGGCGCCCCACATCAACATATTTTTCAACCAGCACAGGCTTCTTAAAATCCCAAATAGCAATTAAATAATCACTTACTTTTTGAAAATCTTCTTCTGATTTGTAATCCAAAGGGTCCCAGCTACAACATGCATGGTCGTTTTGTTAGATAAAATTCTTCTTTATATCCCAAAAAATCAGTTTAGTTGGTGCCATCGATTTGAGTAATCCACTCGTTCAACATGCAGGCAAAGGAATCCAAAAAGCAACTGCTAAACTTTGTTAAAAAAAGTCAAACTACGTTTCTATTTAATCCTGAGGTACCCTAAAATGTAATTAAACTATAATATTTCATATGGAAAGAAGTATGTTCAATAGAAAAGCTAAATTAGCATGTGCGCGTCCTCTTCATCACGTGCCCACAGACTGATTTACAACTGTGACTCCTGGTGCCAAAACTCACAATTCTTCCTCGTTTGGAAAGAAACAAGCCTGAAATCTTGAACAAAGACTGTTGACATCTAGTGGAAGCCATAGGAATTGCAATCTGGGAGCCAGATTTAACATTCTCCCTATACCTTGTAATGGAAGAGCATGGGATCTCAAAAAAAAAAATTCTGGTTGGTTTTTCTTTGGATTTTCTCCTACCATATCAATTGTGTTATAGTCACATGCATTATTTTAACATTTCCACAAACTTCAAAGTGTTTTCTATCCAATGCTACCAATTATATGCATATCCTGTCTTCTGGGCCTGAGTAACAGGGCGTTTACTTTGGGCACGTCAGACAGACAGGAAGTGGAGAAAATGGGGGCCTATCCCAGAGAGGATTTATTAATTGTCAGTACAGGGACTTATCACTGCTCTCGTCTGAGCCTCAGGCAGAGCTGATTTGCCTGCTACAGTATACACACTTCACTGTCTGTGTGTGTCAGAGTGTGTTTATGTGTGTGTGTGTGGTGCGTTATCCTATGTTTGATGTATTTTATCTCTGTTCTCGGAATAAAACAACAAAACAGGCACCAAAGGATTTCCCTCTAGCTTTCAGACAACACAGCCAGTGCGACAGTGTGTGTGTTACTTCTCTGTTTCAAAGCCTATGGAAATCAGTTATTTTATCTCAAAGAGAGATGCACCATGTTCTGTTGTGAGTGTGAGGTATTTTCATGCTGAGGGACTGATTTAGAAGCAGACACACAAACCTTTAAAGACTCAACGGCTCCTCAGTCATCAATATCTGAAAATTCTCCTCATTCTCTTCCTGCAGTGGGGAAAGCAAATCGGAAATACAATTAAATCTGAAATACAATTTCCCTCCATCTCTCTCTTTTCTTGCTCTCTATTTTTTTCATTTGTCCATGCCTCTCTTTTCCTCTCTTGTCCTCCATTCTGTTTCCCTCCTCCCTTTCTCTCCCTGTCAGTCTTTGGTGTCTCTCTCCTTCTCACTCCCTCTCTCCAGTCCTCTGTCTCTCTCTCCTCTCTCTCCAGTTCTGTCTCTCTGTTCTCTCTCAGCCCTCTGTCTCTCTCCTCTCTCCAGTCCTCTGTCTCTCTCTCCTCTCTCTCCAGTTCTGTCTCTCTCTGTTCTCTCTCCAGCCCTGTCTCTCTCTCTCTCTCCAGTTCTTGGTCTCTCTCTCCTCTCTCTCCAGCCCTCTCTCTCTCCTTCTTCTCACTCCCTTTCTCCCCAGCCCCCTTTCTCTCTCTCTCTCTCCTTCTCACTCCCTCTGTCCAGTCCTCTGTCGCTCTCCACTTGCCTGCCTGTCAGTTGTTTAAAAGCACTGTCTGCTTCAGTTTGGCTTTTAATGTGCGTACGCTATGTAAGTGTCAAACACAGTGAAAAACAAACACATGAGTTCAGAATATGGTTATGTTAGGCCCTCCACTCTCTCCCTTTCAACTTGTTATTCCTCCCTCCCCCTGTCCTCCTCTGCATCCTCATCATGGATTCTGTGTGGGTCATTGTGAGAAACAGAAAAAAACGTTTGGTTATTATTCCAAAGGACTATCACAGCAGCAATTAATCCCTGTGTGAGTGCCTGTGCTAATGTGTTTGTGTGTGTGTGTGTGTGTGACTGTGCTAATGTGTTTGTGTGTGTGTGCCTGTGCTAATGTGTGTGTGTGAGTGTGTGTGTGTGTGTGTGTGTGTGTGTGTGTGCCTGTGCTAATGTGTTTGGGTGTGTGTGTGTGTGGGTGGTTGCATGAGTTAGTGATTGAGGCAGAACGATGCTCGTTCTTACGGCAACTCTCCTCCTTAACGAAAACAGACAAACTCTCTAAACTATTTATTTATAGAACACAGCAAGACACAGGATACACACTATCCATCCCCCCGCTGGAGACATCCCCCCGCTGGAGACATCCCCCCGCTGGAGGCAACCCCCCCGCTGGAGGCATCCTGTGGTGTGTGTGTCTGTGTGTGTGTGTAAGACTACTTAAGCCTGTTTCTTCCTTTTTACAGTATTATAATGATAGTTCTTAACCCAGCATGTCTGAAGTGGTCTTCAGAGCCTCCTTGTCCACATGGGTCCTGTGGCTCTCTCTTCACCACTAGGTGAACCAGAGTAGATGACGATAACAGCAGCAAAGTAAACATACATACATTTCTAGAGTGAATGTCAATTGTATTTCCTGGATTCCTCACTTCCACCCTGCTTGTCTCCTTCTCAAAGTATATGAGTTTCCGGGTAGGGAATGCAGTCCTACCTGCATCCCACTGTGACCACGCAACAACAACAAATGTACGACTGCATGACTAAGTCGTTTAGGATAAAAAGCAACTGCTAAATATTACTATTCTATTATTATTAGAGGTCTAGGCTGTGGTCTTGGTGGCTCTGGGCCCATGCAGGCTTCTGTTCTAGTCTGAGGTAGACTGGTGCCATTCCCTCTGGTCCAAATCTTTCTTCAACATGACCAGCACCCCAGTACACTGATGGACTGAGCTTCTGTAGGACACACAGAGAGTAGACACAACATAAATACTGGGTGTCCCAAAATGGCACCCTATTTTCTATAGGGTGCCTATTCCTTATGGGCCCAGGTCAAAAGTAGTGCACTAAATAGGGAATTGGGGTGCCATTTGGGACACAACTATAGCCTTGCTTGCCAGGCTTACAGAAGTAGCATTACTACATGGCTAGGACAATAAAAACTACAGGCATATACACTGCACAAATAGCATGTCTTTAAGACTGGACTGAGGTTAGAAAGTGTGAGTGTCGTCTGTCAAGTCCTCTCCACCTGTTCTGGGTCCATCTGAGCGTTCCATCCTGGTACACCATGGTTAGAACCAGAGCACTGGCCTACCCGGCCTCCTTCAGCACCCTGCCCCTCTCCTCAGGACTCAACTTCCCAGTATCCCTTTCTCTGGGACATGGCTATGTTCAGACAGGCTTTGGATTGGTTGGAATGGGCCTGGGGGTCACTGGCTCTGCTTCCCCCCTCTGGTCCTGTTTCTGGGGTGATTTGACCCTGGTTAGGCCCAAGTTTGGCTCACTTCAGCTTGGATGGTTTGGGAGTTTTGGCGGGTCTATTTTGTGGTGTGTCGGAACTAGAATGGTCCCTGGTTGATTCGAACCCTCTCTCCCCCATTGGGACACCCAGTTTAAGCCTACCTGGGTTGGCTGGGGGTCTGTGCAGGGAGTTAGGGTTTAGAGCTAAGCCCTTGGTTCCCTCAGTCTTGTGGAGGGTCTTGCCATTCTTCTGAACTCCCAGGCGTTTTCCAAATGACCCGACGATGAACGCTGGAACCAAATAATTTAGTATTTTGCTCTGTTTTTTTATTTTTTTATTTTCTTAATGTCACAGTGTTGCAAGTGGAGAGAGAGAGAAAGAAGAGAGAAAGACAGAGGAGAAAGCGAGAAGATTATGAGAGAGATACACAGATGTAGAATGAGAAGGAGAAAGAAAGGGAGGAGGGAAATGGAATGAGGGACAAGAGAGGTGGTAAAAAGAGGCATGGACAAATAACAAATGAGAGAGCAAGAAACAAGAGAGATGGAGGGAAATGGTGAAGGCTAGGGTTAGGTCTGGGTGTTTGGGGGTTGGGATTTGCACCCCTCCTACCCCGCTTGCAAGGTCCTTCCGTTCTCCTGAGCAGAGCGAGGGAGCTCCCATTTTAGTGGCCTCCTGGGGAGGACGATTTTGGGCGGAAGAGTGCCATGCTTCCTCTTGAGGGAGGGGGCGGCTGTTGAGCAGAGGGGAGAGGGCTGCTCCTCTCCCCTTTACCACTAGGGCGTATGGAGGTCAGGTCAGACCCCAGCCCTGCCATGCCCAGCAAGAGAGGGGTTGGCTGGGGCAGGATCCACACTCAACCCCCTCTCTCTGGAACCTCCATCACCAGGCTTCACAACAGAGAGAGAGATGAGAGAGAGAACAAGATATGCATTAGTCAAATTCAGAGGGAGAGATTCATTCTGAAATAGTTTAAGACAACTTAAAATAGACTTTGTCCTGGCCTCTGATTCTATTACCACTACAGTCAATTCTGCGACCCAATTGGCCATAGTGTACTACTTTTGACCAGGGCCCATAGGGTAGTGCACTATATAGGGAATAGCGAATAGCGAATATGATGCCTAAATAAGTTTATACCAATAGACATTAGTGCAAAGACTCAACTCCAGAAGGACTGTTACACATGAGTTTTAATAGTGTGAACAACACCTTTCTATTCTCTCAATTCCTTTCACAACAATATGGTGAAAAATGTGTGTGAAATGGTGAATAGACAGCAAGAGGAGAATGAGAGAGAGACAGAAAGAGAGAGAGAGAGAAGAAAGAGAGACAGAAAGAGAGAAAGAGAGAGAGAGAAGATATATATAGAGAGAGAAAGAGACAGAGAAGATATATAGAGAGACAGAAAGAGAGAAAGAGAGAGAGAGAAGATATATATATAGAGAGAAAGAGAGAGAGAAGATATATAGAGAGATACAGAAAGAGAGAAGATATATAGAGAGATACAGAAAGAGAGAAGATATATAGAGATAGAGAAAGAGAGAGAGAAGATATATAGAGCGATACAGAAAGAGAGAAGATATATATAGAGAGAGAAAGAGATAATATATATAGAGATACAGAAAGAGAGAAGATATATAGAGAGGGAGAGAAAGAGAGAGAGAAGATATATAGAGAGAAGATATATAGAGAGAGAGAAAGAGAGAAGATATAGAGAGAGAGAAGATATATAGAGAGAAAGAGAGAGAGAAGATATATAGAGAGATACAGAAAGAAAGAGAGAGAGTGTGTGTGTCTGTCTATTTGTGTTAATCACAGCAATCCTGTCAGTCCCAGACAGTGATCTCAACTGCACAGTCAGTCCCAGACAGTGATCTCAACTGCACAGTCAGTCCCAGACAGTGATCTCTACTGCACAGTTACCCAGACAGTGATCTCCACTGCACAGTCAGTCCCAGACAGTGATCTCTACTGCACAGTTACCCAGACAGTGATCTCCACTGCACAGTCAGTCCCAGACAGTGATCTCCACTGCACAGTCAGTCCCAGACAGTGATCTCTACTGCACAGTCAGTCCCAGACAGTGATCTCTACTGCACAGTCAGTCCCAGACAGTGATCTCTACTGCACAGTCAGTCCCAGACAGTGATCTCCACTGCACAGTCAGTCCCAGACAGTGATCTCTACTGCACAGTCAGTCCCAGACAGTGATCTCCACTGCACAGTCAGTCCCAGACAGTGATCTCCACTGCACAGTCAGTCCCAGACAGTGATCTCTACTGCACAGTTACCCAGACAGTGATCTCTACTGCACAGTCAGTCCCAGACAGTGATCTCAACTGCACAGTCAGTCCCAGACAGTGATCTCTACTGCAGTCAGTCCCAGACAGTGATCTCAACTGCACAGTCAGTCCCAGACAGTGATCTCTACTGCACAGTCAGTCCCAGACAGTGATCTCCACTGCACAGTCATTCCCAGACAGTGATCTCCACTGCACAGTCAGTCCCAGACAGTGATCTCTACTGCACAGTTACCCAGACAGTGATCTCTACTGCACAGTCAGTCCCAGACAGTGATCTCTACTGCACAGTTAGTCCCAGACAGTGATCTCTACTGCACAGTCAGTCCCAGACAGTGATCTCTTCACAGTCAGTCCCAGACAGTGATCTCAACTGCAGTCAATCCCAGACAGTAATCTCAATTGCACAGTCAGTCCCAAACAGTGATCTCAATTGCACAGTCAGTCCCAGACAGTGATCTCAACTGCAGTCAGTCCCAGACAGTGATCTCTACTGCACAGTCAGTCCCAGACAGTGATCTCTACTGCACAGTCAGTCCCAGACAGTTATCTCAACTGCAGCCAGTCCCAGACAGTGATCTCTACTGCACAGTCAGTCCCAGACAGTGATCTCTACTGCACAGTCAGTCCCAGACAGTGATCTCTACTGCACAGTTACCCAGACAGTGATCTCCACTGCACAGTCAGTCCCAGACAGTGATCTCTACTGCACAGTTAGTCCCAGACAGTGATCTCTACTGCACAGTCAGTCCCAGACAGTGATCTCTACTGCACAGTCAGTCCCAGACAGTGATCTCTACTGCACAGTCAGTCCCAGACAGTGATCTCTACTGCACAGTCAGTCCCAGACAGTGATCTCTACTGCAGTCAGTCCCAGACAGTGATCTCTACTGCACAGTCAGTCCCAGACAGTGATCTCTACTGCACAGTCAGTCCCAGACAGTGATCTCTACTTCACAGTCAGTCCCAGACAGTTAGATAGAAAAACAGACAGTCAGACAGACAGACACAGTCCAGAGAGAACAGACTAACCTCCATCTAACCCAGTCTCTCTACACAACTCCACTGGAAGACCTGCATTATTCATAGGAAGAAACTCCACTTTTTTATGCAAAGTGTGTGCAGAGTTGAATGAATCCAAATTCAGAGTCAGTATGTGTGTGTGTGTGTGTGTGTGTGTGTGTGTGTGTGTGTGTGTGTGTGTGTGTGGTGGTTACTGCTTACCAAGAGAACATCCTCAACTGATTCAGCTCTCTAGGGAGAGCTCCGCTGATTTCCTTGTAAACAGAAACAATTACTTGCTGACACACACACACACACACACACACACACACACACACACACACTGTCACGTCCTGACCATAGAAAGCTTTTATTTTCTATGGTAGAGTAGGTCAGGGCGTGACTGGGGGGTTGTTCTTGTTTATATTTTCTATGTGGGGTTCTAGGTTTATTTTCTATGTTGGTGATTTGTATGATTCCCAATTAGAGGCAGCTGGTTATCGTTGTCTCTAATTGGGGATCATACTTAGGTAGCATTTTTTCCACCTGTGGGTGATGGGATATTGTTTATGTTTAGTTGCCTGTTAACACTGCATTGTCGTCACGGTTCGTTTATTCTTTATTGTTTTGTATTTTGCTAAGTTTCACTTTATTCATTAAAGATGTGGAACGCTACTCACGCTGCGCCTTGGTCCGACCATTATTACGAACAACGTGACACACACAGTTTCTGCTGACTATGCACCTCCTATATATACCTCCTATATCCCCTAGGTCAGTATTCAGTTAGCCACTGAAGCCCTAAGGACGGTACATAACGTATGGAGAGTAAGATCCTCCATTTGGACACACTGCCCATTCGCATCTCCATACAGAATCTATGTACTGCAGTGAAGCGGACTGCAGCACTATGGTCTGCCCAGCTCTCCCTCTCTCTCTAAAACACTGCATGGTCTGCCCAGCTCTCCCTCTCTCTAAAACACTGCATGGTCTGCCCAGCTCTCCCTCTCTCTCTAAAACACTGCATGGTCTGCCCAGCTCTCTCTCAAACACTGCATGGTCTGCCCAGCTCTCTCTCTCTCTCTCTCTAAAACACTGCATGGTCTGCCCAGCTCTCCCTCGCTCTCTAAAACACTGCATGGTCTGCCCAGCACTCCCTCGCTCTCTAAAACACTGCATGGTCTGCCCAGCTCTCTCTCTCTCTAAAACACTGCATGGTCTGCCCAGCTCTCTCTCCCTCTCTCTCTAAAACACTGCATGGTCTGCCCAGCTCTCTCTCTCTCTCAAACACTGCATGGTCTGCCCAGCTCTCCCTCTCTCTAAAACACTGCATGGTCTGCCCAGCTCTCCCTCTCTCTCTAAAACACTGCATGGTCTGCTCAGCTCTCCCTCTCTCTCTCTCAAACACTGCATGGTCTGCTCAGCTCTCTCTCTCTCTCTCTCTAAAACACTGCATTGTCTGCCCAGCTCTCTCTCTCTCTAAAACACTGCATGGTCTGCCCAGCTCTCCCTCTCTCTCTAAAACACTGCATGGTCTGCCCAGCTCTCCCTCTCTCTCTAAAACACTGCATGGTCTGCCCAGCTCTCTCTCAAACACTGCATGGTCTGCCCAGCTCTCTCTCTCTCTCTCTCTCTAAAACACTGCATGGTCTGCCCAGCTCTCCCTCGCTCTCTAAAACACTGCATGGTCTGCCCAGCACTCCCTCGCTCTCTAAAACACTGCATGGTCTGCCCAGCTCTCTCTCTCTCTAAAACACTGCATGGTCTGCCCAGCTCTCTCTCTCTCTCTCTCTCTCTCTCTCTAAAACACTGCATGGTCTGCCCAGCTCTCCCTCTCTCTCTAAAACACTGCATGGTCTGCCCAGCTCTCTCTCAAACACTGCATGGTCTGCCCAGCTCTCTCTCTCTCTCTCTCTAAAACACTGCATGGTCTGCCCAGCTCTCCCTCGCTCTCTAAAACACTGCATGGTCTGCCCAGCACTCCCTCGCTCTCTAAAACACTGCATGGTCTGCCCAGCTCTCTCTCTCTCTAAAACACTGCATGGTCTGCCCAGCTCTCTCTCTCTCTCTCTCTCTCTCTCTAAAACACTGCATGGTCTGCCCAGCTCTCCCTCTCTCTCTAAAACACTGCATGGTCTGCCCAGCTCTCCCTCTCTCTAAAACACTGCATGGTCTGCCCAGCTCTCCCTCTCTCTAAAACACTGCATGGTCTGCTCAGCTCTCCCTCTCTCTCTCTCAAACACTGCATGGTCTGCTCAGCTCTCCCTCTCTCTCTAAAACACTGCATGCACACATTTGAGTAGGCCTAGTTGTGATTTCAATACTTTTTTCTGTGTATTCTCAAATACACAGTCCAAAACAAGTACTTTTATTTGAGTATTTGAATTGTTAATTGTAAAAAAAAATCAAATAGCCAACCAAATTGTAATTGAAAGTCATTTCAAATATTTATTTCAAATGCTATTTTCAAATACATGGGTTAAATACATGGGTGTACTTTCCACGTGTATTTCAACAATTAGCCTTTATTTGAAAAGTAGTTGGAACATCTAATTAAAATAACCCAGGTCTGACACGCACAAACACACACAGTGGCAAGACTAGAGAGTTAAACTATCGTCAGGCCTTTTAGTTCAACACCCAACAGGCAGCCATCACTTCTCTACGGTGTGGTGTGTCGTGGTGCAACACTGCTGAAGTCTTCCATTTCCATGGAAATGAAGGGGGATGAGCAGTGGGGGAATTCTCTCTGTTTCACTCACTCTCAAGGCTGTGTTCCAAATGGCCCCCTAGTACACTACGTTTGACCAGGATCCACAGGGCTCTGGTCAAAAGTAGTGCACTATGTAGGGAATAGGGTGCCATTTACAATGTATCTCAAAGGGTTTCAGGGAGAGGGACAAGGGGTTGTGGTTTCAGTGGTTTTTGTCATGGGAGCGAGATACCAACCATAACACAACTATTAAAATCGTACATTTCCCCGAGCACCATCACTCAGGTGTTTACCAAAACAACTGCCGTCTGGGAGGCCATTTTGTTGTTGTTTGAATTCAGGACTGCAGATTGAACAATATGCGGTCCTCTGGCTGTAAAACACCTGAGTGGTGTTGTGGTGGTTAGTAGCCAGGGGGGTCTGCCCCAGGGGGTTCTACCCCCGTAGTTAGGGGTGGGGGGGCTCTGAACGCTCTCACACTCTCCTGGGAAGGACTCGGAATGAAATGACCTGCAGTTAAGTGTTCTGGAAGAAGACAAAATAAATACGCTTTCTCTCTGCTTAACATTGTATGTATGTATGTATGTATGTATGTATGTATGTATGTATGTATGTATGTATGTATGTATGTATGTATGTGTGTGTGTGTGTGTGTGTGTGTGTGTGTGTGTGTGTGTGTGTGCTTGCGTTTAAGCAAGACCCTGTGTCTGCATACTGAGTGAGGTCATCAAACTCACTGAAACATAGCTGAGGTCTGATATCCTGTCTATATATTACACTGTTCCTGACTCAGCTGTTTACTGACACACACACACACAGAAACACTTCCTTACTGCATACTGAAACATAGCTGAGGTCTGATATCCTGTCTATATATTACACTGTTCCTGACTCAGCTGTTTACTGACACACATGCACACATAAACACTTCCTTACTGCATACTGAAACATAGCTGAGGTCTGATATCCTGTCTATAAATTACACTGTTCCTGACTCAGCTGTTTACTGACACACACACACACACACACACACATAAACACTTCCTTACTGATTCTCTGTCAGCATGTTCAGAGTCAGTTATAATCACTGTATCCTGATTCACACTTTTTTGGTTAAGTCCAAAATGGCACTCTATTCCCTATATAGTGCACTACTTTTGACCAGGGCCTAGTCAAAAGTAACGCACTATATAGGGAATAGGGCTCTATTTGGGACGCAACCTTTATTTCATCAGCACTATGATATATATGATCTGCCTGGGGCCCTGAGTTTTTCCTAGTCAGGCCTTGTGGTTGCGGGAAATCTCAGGGACCTATAGATTACTGGTCAACAGCTCCAGGATCAGCTTCCTCTTCACCAAATCCCAACAGTAACCATTAGATTACTGGTCAACAGCTCCAGGATCAGCTTCCTCTTCACCAAATCCCAACAGTAACCATTAGATTACTGGTCAACAGCTCCAGGATCAGCTTCCTCTTCACCAAATCCCAACAGTAACCATTAGATTACTGGTCAACAGCTCCAAGATCAGCTTCCTCTTCACCAAATCCCAACAGTAACCATTAGATTACTGGTCAACAGCTCCAGGATCAGCTTCCTCTTCACCAAATCCCAACAGTAACCATTAGATTACTGGTCAACAACTCCAGGATCAGCTTCCCTTCACCAAATCCCAACAGTAACCATTAGAGGGAAAAATGATAAACCACCCTTAAATTAGCATCTATGAACAATACTGAAAGTCCTGTAAGGCCATCTAGTGGCTCATTACAGAAGTGCCAATTTGTCCAGGATATAAAATCCCATAAAATCCCTAACATCCATCTCTAACAGTGGAGGCTGGTGGGAGGAGCTATAGGAGGACAGGCTCATTGTAATGGCTGGAATGGAATAAATGGAATGGTATCAAACCACGCCATTACAATGAGCACGTCCTCCTATAGCTCCTCCCACCAGCCTCCACTGATCTCTAACATAGTGTACGGAAATTCATGCATGTCTATCTGTGTCCTGAACTAACCCATGTTTCCACTGTGACCTGAACTAACCCATGTTTCCACTGTGACCTGAACTAACCCATGTTTCCACTGTGACCTGAACTAACCCATGTTTCCACTGTGACCTGAACTAACCCAT
Organism: Salmo trutta; assembly: GCF_901001165.1. Classification (NCBI taxonomy): domain Eukaryota; kingdom Metazoa; phylum Chordata; class Actinopteri; order Salmoniformes; family Salmonidae; genus Salmo; species Salmo trutta. The sequence continues at coordinate 50,785,887 of NC_042961.1, read as the reverse complement.
GTTTCCACTTTGTCCTGAACTAACCCATGTTTCCACTGTGTCCTGAACTAACCCATGTTTCCACTGTGACCTGAACTAACCCATGTTTCCACTGTGACCTGAACTAACCCATGTTTCCACTGTGACCTGAACTAACCCATGTTTCCACTGTGTCCTGAACTAACCCATGTTTCCACTGTGACCTGAACTAACCCATGTTTCCACTGTGTCCTGAACTAACCCATGTTTCCACTGTGTCCTGAACTAACCCATGTTTCCACTGTGACCTGAACTAACCCATGTTTCCACTGTGACCTGAACTAACTCATGTTTCCACTGTGTCCTGAACTAACCCATGTTTCCACTGTGACCTGAACTAACCCATGTTTCCACTGTGACCTGAATTAACCCATGTTTCCACTGTGACCTGAACTAACCCATGTTTCCACTGTGTCCTGAACTAACCCATGTTTCCACTGTGACCTGAACTAACCCATGTTTCCACTGTGACCTGAACTAACCCATGTTTCCACTGTGACCTGAACTAACCCATGTTTCCACTGTGACCTGAACTAACCCATGTTTCCACTGTGACCTGAACTAACCCATGTTTCCACTGTGTCCTGAACTAACCCATGTTTCCACTGTGACCTGAACTAACCCATGTTTCCACTGTGTCCTGAACTAACCCATGTTTCCACTGTGACCTGAACTAACCCATGTTTCCACTGTGACCTGAACTAACCCATGTTTCCACTGTGACCTGAACTAACCCATGTTTCCACTGTGTCCTGAACTAACCCATGTTTCCACTGTGACCTGAACTAACCCATGTTTCCACTGTGACCTGAATTAACCCATGTTTCCACTGTGACCTGAACTAACCCATGTTTCCACTGTGTCCTGAACTAACCCATGTTTCCACTGTGACCTGAACTAACCCATGTTTCCACTGTGACCTGAACTAACCCATGTTTCCACTGTGACCTGAACTAACCCATGTTTCCACTGTGACCTGAACTAACCCATGTTTCCACTGTGACCTGAACTAACCCATGTTTCCACTGTGACCTGAACTAACCCATGTTTCCACTGTGTCCTGAACTAACCCATGTTTCCACTGTGACCTGAACTAACCCATGTTTCCACTGTGACCTGAACTAACCCATGTTTCCACTGTGTCCTGAACTAACCCATGTTTCCACTGTGTCCTGAACTAACCCATGTTTCCACTGTGACCTGAACTAACCCATGTTTCCACTGTGTCCTGAACTAACCCATGTTTCCACTGTGTCCTGAACTAACCCATGTTTCACTGTGACCTGAACTAACCCATGTTTCCACTGTGACCTGAACTAACCCATGTTTCCACTGTGTCCTGAACTAACCCATGTTTCCACTGTGTCCTGAACTAACCCATGTTTCCACTGTGACCTGAACTAACCCATGTTTCCACTGTGTCCTGAACTAACCCATGTTTCCACTGTGTCCTGAACTAACCCATGTTTCCACTGTGACCTGAACTAACCCATGTTTCCACTGTGTCCTGAACTAACCCATGTTTCCACTGTGTCCTGAACTAACCCATGTTTCCACTGTGACCTGAACTAACCCATGTTTCCACTGTGTCCTGAACTAACCCATGTTTCCACTGTGTCCTGAACTAACCCATGTTTCCACTGTGACCTGAACTAACCCATGTTTCCACTGTGTGCGTAATGTGTTTATGTGTCCTGAACCAACCTGTGCTTCCTCCACGGTTCTTCTGTGCAGTAGTCACCAATGGCCCATCCATGTCCCTCTCTGTCACCCCCTGGCCCTCTCCATCCCTCATCTGCCCTTGTGAGGAGGACACCTCCTGGTGGTGGGGGTTGGTACTGCCACTGTTCTTCCAATCAATCTTTTTCTTCATCCCTCCTTCCGACTCCGCTCTTCTTTCGCTCTTCGCCACTCCCATGCTGTCAACCTTTCTGCCCTCTCCATCTCTCTACCCTCTCTGATTGTCAGTAGTTCTGTCACCAAAGAGCAGTTTCCTCTTGATGGGGTCTCTCTGTGGTTCTTCCCTGGTCGTCCTACTGTCACTAACTCCTCTGACTGGGCTATCTCCCTGCAGCGCCACCTGCTGCTCAACTAACTCAACTACACCGTGGCTCTCTGTGCTGTCCCTGTGGCTGAGGTTCTCGGTAACTTTGCACAAACTAAGGAGATTTCTTTCCACCGATCATCTCTCTCTAGTGTATGTATGACTTGCACCAAAACCATCCTTTTGTAACCAATCATTTGCTCCAATGTCATTCTCCTCTATTTCTGATTAAGGAAATCAGCCCTCTTTCTGGTCTCTGTCACAGACTGCCATCTTGTTGGCCTCTTTCAGGTGGAGGCAGCAGCAGAGTCCTAAACTGCCATTTAGTTACAAGCGTTGGGGCCTGACGGTCAGCATCTCCTCCTCCAGCAGAAACCATTTCTGTGGGCTTGGCTTTAGCCAGGCTCTCCTTCTGGCCTTCCAGGGCTACGGTGGTATCCTCTTGGCTACGTTCAAGACCTTGCCATTCCCAAATCTACACTTCCTAAGTGCCAGCCTTCACTTTGAGTTGTTCGGCTTGTTACGTGGTTCTCTGGTGCTAGGCTAACATTAGCCCTGGAGGATGGTGGTCCACAGGCCCTAGTTGGCTTTTCTCTAAGGGGGCTAGGGTGCTCTGTGCTGGGGAGGGGTGGTCTGACAGGGCCCTGGTCCTAACAGGCCTATCTGGATCCTTTGCGAGATTGCTTGCCGCCCATAAGCTGGTGCTGAAGATGCTCTGCTCTACTTCCTCCACAGAGCATATGAGCACCTGGAGAAGCCCGGCTGTGTGGTGAGAACAATGATCTTTGACTTCTCCAGTGCTTGCAATACCATACAACCCTGCATGCTGTCCCAAAAGCTAAAGGACATCCACATAAACCCACACACAAACAAATGGATTGTGAACTACCTGACCAATAGATCACAGTTGGTAAGACTGAACCAGGCAGCGTCAGATCGGATATGTACAAACACGGGGACGCCGCAGGGGACGGTCCTGTCACCTTTTCTGTTTACCCTTTACACAAATGACTTCACACACACAACAATGAACTGAGACACTTACAGAAATTCTCTGATGACTCTGCTGTAGTAAGCTGTGTCATGAGAGGAGACGATGCTCATCTAAGGGATATACAAAGAGTCCTTTGTGAAATGGTGTGAGGCCAATTACTTCCACCTGAATGTATTGAAGACCAAGAAGCAAGTTGTAGATTTTAGGAAAAATAACTATGTTTTTAATCCCATTTCAATTAATTGTGAAGAGATTGTCACTGTTGACTCTTATAAGTACTCAGGTGTAATAGTGGACAACAAACTGAAATGGAAGGAGAATTCTTACAGTGTCTACAAAAAAGTCCAATCCTAACTGTACTTTATAAACAAGCTTACATCTTTTAATGCCTGTGACAAAATGCTGTATAGCAGTATCGTAGAGAGTGACACTGATGACACATACCCCCTCCACAGGGCTCTGATGACACATACCCCCTCCACAGGGCTCTGATGACACATACCCCCTCCACAGGGCTCTGATGACACATACCCCCTCCACAGGGCTCTGATGACACATAACCACTCCACAGGGCTCTGATGACACATACCCCCTCCACAGGGCTCTGATGACACATACCCCCTCCACAGCACTCTGATGACACATACCCCCTCCACAGGGCTCTGATGACACATACCCCCTCCACAGGGCTCTGATGACACATACCCCCTCCACAGGGCTCTGATGACACACACCCCCTCCACAGCACTCTGATGACACATACCCCCTCCACAGCACTCTGATGATACATACCCCCTCCACAGCGCTCTGATGACACATACCCACTCCACAGGGCTCTGATGACACACACCCCCTCCACAGGGCTCTGATGACACATACCCCCTCCACAGGGCTCTGATGACACATACCCCCTCCACAGGGCTCTGATGACACATACCCCCTCCACAGGGCTCTGATGACACATACCCACTCCACAGGGCTCTGATGACACATACCCACTCCACAGGGCTCTGATGACACATACCCCCTCCACAGGGCTCTGATGACACATACCCACTCCACAGCGCTCTGATGACACACTCCCCCTCCACAGCGCTCTGATGACACACACCACCTCCACAGGGCTCTGATGACACACACCCCCTCCACAGCGCTCTGATGACACACTCCCCCTCCACAGGGCTCTGATGACACATACCCCCTCCACAGCGCTCTGATGACACACTCCCCCTGCACAGGGCTCTGATGACACATACCCCCTCCACAGCGCTCTGATGACACACTCCCCCTCCACAGGGCTCTGATGACACATACCCCCTCCACAGCGCTCTGATGACACACTCCCCCTCCACAGCGCTCTGATGACACACTCCCCCTCCACAGCGCTCTGATGACACATACCCCCTCCACAGGGTTCTGATGACACACACCCAGATAACCTAAGCGACCAAGCGCATCCACAAACTGACCTCCGTCTAACATGACGACAGCACCCTACCACAGATAGAACAATGAGACAGATATTTCACAGGATGTATAAATGTGAAGCATACGCTTGGCGTTTCCACTCACTGCCAAATACGGTAGTGAGAGCATTGTGGGAGAAGATGGAACGAAGATGGAACATTTTCTCATCAATGAAATATTTGATCTCAATACAGTTTTCTGTTCCCAAAACTAGAATCTGTTACAAACAGAGTGGACTAAGTTTCATTGACTTTACCATTTGCCAAAGTAAAAAAAATATATTGCATTGTTTAAAAGGAGTGCAAACGCTAACTGAGTTATTGCACACGTGCCCTTCACACAGTAAACATCCCCTAACAGAAATATGCAAAAGTTCATGCTAGAACGTGCCAATGGGATCTGGCTAGCTAGTGCATGGTTCTGCCCACCTCCTTGTTTGTTCTACGGAAACGGTCACCTTTACAGCCTTTGTAAGAACAGAAGTTGTTTCACATAATAAACTAGCTACCGTTACTGTAAACTCGCTAGCCACATTCTAACAACTGAGGTCCGTGACGTGAACAGCTGCATCAATTCTGAAGAAATTTGACCACCGGTACTTTACTTTGTTCATTTCTTGTTTTTCAACCGCTAGGAAGCGGCTACTGGAGCGAAACGCGAGCGCTCTCATCCATCTTCTTTGGGGTTATTAGCGAACTACACGCAAAAAAATGTATATTGTCCCCTGCAACTGGATGGGGATGAAACAATTCACTAAAGAAAAGTAAATAACACTACGGGGAAGAGAAATTTAACATGCACTCACACAGGCTACGAAATAATAACAAATATATAAACATACACTTCAGTCGCTTGAAACCTCAAATCCCATGTTCAGGCACTGGGGCCTGATATGTTTGGACCACACACGTCAGTAATCCATGTAGCTCATCAAATGTTAAAACTGATGTTAATCGCATAAATTGTTCAACTGCAGAAACAATATCATTAGGATATTTCTTGATTCCTTTGTCAACTTGCGCAGTGCCGTTTACCAGCATTGCTACGGACAGTCGCGCTCTCCTCCGAAACCAGTCACCCTCTCAACATTAAGTTCCAACGTCCGCTAACAACTTTTTCAGCCAATGAGAAAGTAGTCGAGCCTACCTGCCCACGCTCTTTTGCTCGTTTCTTGGTACGTTTGGATATTTATTTCATTCTGCATGGAGAACAGTGACCTTATACGTTTGATTTGTTTATAAGTTATTCGAGGTGAGTTTTGCTGGACAAGGTATGACATTCAAAACGCATTGATAAGAGAGACATGCTTAACTCGTTTCATCGCCTGTTGTGGTGGTGGTCGGCAGACCGCTGTTAAACGGGCTTGCGCGGTATTCATTTGGCAACAATGCACAGCACTCGGCTAGATTCTGCAAGTCTTTTAACTAGCTACCTAGTGCTGTGGGATCAATGTGAATTTTGCTATTCTAAATGGCAGCCTACTGTAGGCTACTACAGTACTGTAAATCAATGCATGCTTGTTTTTGCTGGCACAATACTCTTTACTGCACAGACTGCCGTGACCATGCTTACCAGCTGATCAACAATCTTTGAATAACATGCGTCCTTTTGTTGAAGTTTCTCGTCATCCTGTTATGATAGAAGCATCTGGGTGTTAAATGTATCTCTTGCATTTCTAGCTTGAGTTTATTTTATATCTCAACCTACTGTTTTAGTTGGCTCTAGTTTAGAGCTACCTATTAGTATGCATGACGTGTTGCTACATTTAGGATGCAAAAGTAGAAAAGGTTCCAAGATGATCTTTGGCTCGGAGTGATCTTTAGTTGTATTGAAAGCAAGTAAGTAAATAATATATTATTTCACAGTTGTCCAAAGCAAAGAGCCATGGTTCAATCCAAGACCTGGGTCCTGGCCCGTCACTTTGAAGGCTTCCCGGAGGACAGCAACTTTGAGCTGAAGCTGGAGCAGCAGCCAGAGCCTAAAGATGGAGGTAACAAACTAACACCTGTGGAGATGAGCTCATCACGTTGACTTAGATCATCTGGACCAGTACTTGCACTGAGTACAAGATTCCTGTACCTGACGGAAGCTGGTATGAGTGATGCCATACGTTGTTGTTTTGTCTGTTTCAGAGGTGCTTCTCGAGGCACTGTTTCTCAGCGTGGATCCATACATGAGGTAGGGGAGAAAAGTCTGAATGAATAAGGGGGTGGGGTTGGATTCCCCTAACATCTGCCGTTTAGGTCATGTTTCATGTAATGTGGTATCTATAAGGAATATGATGACTTTGCTGAACCACAGTTCTTCAGTAGATTTCAGTACAGAAAACAGCTCATCTGATTGTTCTTCTGTGGTTGTTTCCAGACCGTTCAGCCGACTGCGTGTGAAAGAGGGGGGAGTGATGATCGGAACTCAAGTGGCCAAGTAAGAAAAATAAACCGGTCCCCGTCCAAATGGCACCCTATTACCTACATAGTGCACTAGTGGGCCCTGGTCAAAAGCAGTGCACTATGCAGGGAATGAGGTGCCATTTGGGATGCAGACCTAAGTTAACTGCCTTTCATCTACCATGAGAGGACACGCATGCCTGCCGTTTACTGGAAGAGAATGGGTCCTGCACCTGTTATTCATTTCTGAGGCAGTAGATTATCATTCGTGACTGCAGTTGTAAGAGAACAAATTGAATGCGCTTGGCAGTGTGTTCTGAGGTTCTGTTCCTGCCACAAGTGAGCGGTTCAATGTGTTTTCACAGACAAAGTTTGTTATTGAGAGTGAGTCTGTCTGGATAAGTACACAGAACCAAATGACTGTCCCCTGCATTCATTCTCTCCCCAGGGCTTTTAAAATTATTTTACTGAGTTTATTTCCTTGAATACACTGTCATTAAAGTATCTTTCTGAATGTGTGCAGATTGTTTCGGAATTCCCAAATGCTTCCATTGACATTTCATATGTATTCAAATTAGTCTCTAGATAAACAATTTAGGACCTATGAGGGTGGTTGTCGCAGTCCCAGATTAAACCTTCTCTGTGACTAGAAACACTTTCAATGGGAGATTCTTCATTAGGCATACTTTACGATCTGAGTCTTCTGACACAGGCTTGTTATCAACACTCGAAGTATGATCAACTACCCTAGTTAATTCATTTTGTTTATTTGTTTGTGCGTGTGGTTTTCTAGGGTGATCCAGAGCAACAACTCAGCCTTCCCAATCGGGTGCCATGTGGTTGGTAGATGCGGCTGGAGGACACACACTGTGTCTGATGGGACAGGCCTGACACACCTTCTGTCTGACTGGCCACAAGAAGTCCCCATGTCCCTGGCTCTGGGGGCCATCGGCATGCCTGGGTAAGGAATGGGGGACTTCCTGAGTGCCAGTGGCTTCTATTTTGGGGTAAAAGTCTCAGGAATCCCGGACCGAGGGCAACCGCACTGGTACAGAATGTCAGAACATTAATGTGGGAGGCAACCCGTCTGCCTAGGGTGAAGAGTAAAAAAACAAGAGTTACTATGGCATGAATCACCACTGGCAACAAAGTGTGGAACATTTATGTTTTCAGGTCAGAAGAAGGGCCTGGGTAAGGAGAGATGCTAACAGTTAATTCTGTCAGCTAATTGTTAGAGCTAGTGTTGGAGAATTTGCAACACAGCTGTTTCATGACAGATTAAATGTTGACCTCAAGTCTGCCAGGAAAAGCATCTGTATGTTTTTCTCTGAGTTTGATGAAAACAAAGATTTGGGCCACAGATGTCTCCGGTCACCATTTACGGTCCTGTTCCGCTTTTCCGCTGAACTCTTTAAACAGTTTGAATGAGTCACAATTCAGATGAACATCCGTCTGATGCTACTGCTTGTGTTTTTAAGTATCTGAAAAGCTTTATTTCGACGGTGTAGAATTATATGGGAGAGACGGGCAAGGAGGAGAGAGGCTGAGGCGGGGATTGGCCTCACGACCATTGGCGTTGTACATGTGTGCTTTCTGATGGGAGTGTTCCCACTGGACCACATGGGTGACACATCTATGGTTAACCTTCTTATTAAAGAGCTCTCCCTCTGGTGCTCTGACTACAGGCTGACAGACCTTGTGTTGTCTCCGCTGTTTGATCACTCGTTAACCATTTTCAATATATGGAATCACAACTCTTTGTCTGGGGGTTTGAGAATTGAATAACTTTGGAAGACAAATGACTGTATTCAACAGACTATAAAGTTGTATTTGATTCTATTCCCTTGTCATCTGATTGCAGGTTAACAGCCCTGTACGGTCTGGAGGAGGTGCTGGGGCTGCAGGATGGAGACACCCTCCTGGTGAACGCTGCAGCTGGGGCCGTGGGCTCCACTGTGGGCCAGATCGCTAAGATCAAGGGCTGCAGGGTGGTGGGCTCCACCGGGTCTGACGCCAAGGTAAGAATGAAAAAGGGATTTGAATGAAAGACTGGGAGGCAAAAATGCAATGGTCATCATCTGTTTCTTTGTCTTATCCTTTGATTAAAAAAGGCGGCAGCACTTGATTAAGTTAAATTGTTTCATTTTCTTTTTATTAACTTTTTCGTTTATTCATTTTCTTTTTCTCTTTTCCGACACCAAGGTGGCCTACCTCAAGGAGCTGGGCTTCGATGAGGCCTTCAACTACAAAACAGTCAGCTCTCTGGAGGAGGCCCTGAAGACTGCCTCACCTGACGGATACCACTGCTTCTTTGAGAACGTAGGTTATATAGTAGTTATAAAGTATTTGGTTGTAGTAAAGTATTTATATAAAGTGTTATTAAGTAGTTGTATAATAATTCACTCTGATACTTGTAATATTGTTAGATATGGCTGCTACCTTTTTAGTTATAAAGTAGTATTTCACTCTGGTTTTAATATCAATTAGACAGATATATAGTGTCGGACGCTATCAGTGTTTTGTAATGGGTATTTCATCCTAACATATTTACCTGGATATAATTTGCATTTTCCACATTTTCATAGGTGGGAGGCCCTTTCTCTAGTGTGGCCATCCCTCAGATGAAGGAGTTTGGAAGGATAGCCTTGTGCGGGGGCATCTCAACATACAATGACACCACTCCACAAACAGGTCTGCTCTCGCTCTCTTTTCTTCCAGAGATGCCCATTTAAAGAACCCATTCAAATATACACAACTCTACATTGCATAACTCTTTAGTTTGTGTTACCTTTGTGTGCTGTGAGTGTTGAGATTGTGCACTGACTGTGCTCATTTCAATATTCCACTAGAGGGCGCCATTAGCCAGCATTACACTCAGAATGCTGTCACCAGCTGAACGTTTCATTCAGTGGAGGCTGGTGGGGAAGCTAGAAGCGGACAGGCTCATTGTAATGTCTGGAATAGAATAAATGGAACGGTTCTATTTATGCCATTCCAGCCATTACAATGAGCCTGTCATCCTATAGCTCCCCCACCAGCCTCCTCTGGTTTCATTGCATAAAAATGAATTAAGAAGCACATTGGATCTTTGTTTTCCTTTGCCTATATGACACACTCTCTATAATCTCTTTCCTCATCTTGCTTTTCCTTTATCTCTCTCTTACTCTCTCTCATCGCTCTCATTTTCTCTTTCTCTCTCTCTCTCTCTTTCTCTTTCTCTTTTTCTCTCTTTCTTTCTCTCTCTTTCTTTCTTACTCTCCCCCTTTCTTTATCTCTCTCTCTCGGACAGGTCCCTACCCCCACCTGACCATGATCTTTAAGCAGCTGAAGATGGAGGGCTTCCTGGTGGGCAGATGGGAGCATAAGAACCAAGAGGCTCTGAGGAGACTGATGGCCTGGAAGAGGGAGGCAAGTACAGTACTGAGGATAAAAACTAGCCTGAAATCCAGACCTGTTTTGTGCTAACATTACACTACTTGTCTGACATGTTTGGCTCATGACATGGAATACAAGGAGTGGGATGTTAGCACAAACAGACTGGTACCCAGGGTACATAAACTGTCTGAAGTTCAGAATCATGAAAATGCTGTATTGGGTAACAATTTCGGGACACCATGTTTTACATATTGTGTAGATGTCTGTTAGCTGTACACCCTGTTATTCTAGTAAGCCTTCATCTCATTTCGAGCTATTCATATTTACAATATGAAATGTCTGACTATCAGAGATTATAGACCTGTTAATGTTGTGTTTTTATCCACAGGGGAAACTGCAGTGTCGTGAGCATGTCACTGAAGGCTTTGAGAACATGCCTGCTGCCTTTATGGGAATGCTGCAGGGAGACAATATTGGAAAAGCTATTGTTAAAGTTTAGGTGGCTTCAATGGATACTCTATCATAGAATTAGAATTCAAGGAACATTCCCATAGGAAAGCCAAACTGTAACCGTGACGTTGCATTCTGGAATCATTTTTCTATAGTGCATTTGTAGCACAACCTTATTACACGTTCACATCATAGTCCGTCCTTGAATCCAAATGTTTACTTTGTATGAAGTATTAAAGTATTTTTATGGCTTTTGTTATCTGACTTCATTGTTTTACTCACAAATCAGATTCAAACGAATTGATAGTGTTTCGTAGGCGACCCAGTAGTAATTTAGTAATGGCAAGATGTGCATCGCCACACTGTACCACAGACCTAGGTTGTTCTGTCTTATTGCAGGCTATAGCTCTAAAAATAACTCTGCTCATAATTAATGCTTCTCATCTCCTTGAAAGCAGGAAGAAAGGGCTATGTTCATTAGGCACCAAACGGCAGTAAAAAGGACTAAAACAGGGAGGGACTACCTGGAATTGTCCAATAAGAAGTCCTTTTCCATTTGAAAACATTTACTACAATGTGCACTAATGAATGTGACCCAGGGCTTTGAAGCTCCTGTGCTCCTACGCTGTCATTGAGTGGATCCCAAAACAATAGTGTAAGGTCTATCGCCCCTTAGCTGTCTACAACATCCCTTTGTTTGATATGAATGAGACGTCTTTATTTTTAGGTGCTGATTTGAATTTCAGTAGAGCTCAGGTGACAAGATGTTCGTTTCTGCAATAAGACAATCCTCATGGTGAGAGCCTGTCATGTCCATAACCATGAGGAAGGAAGGAAAGCATGATTCATACCAATAATGTCATCTGATGGGAATATTACAATGTTTTTGATTCATCCTGATCACTTTGGTCCATCAATCCACAGAGTAGATTACTTTCTCATTTGATTTGAATGTAAAGTGCAATTACTTTCCCAGCTCCAATGCTATTTGACCCTGCTTCTTGACTCACCGGTTCTCTCAACCAATCCCCTGCTGGTTCTATAGTAAAACAGGAATTTGTCAAGTCACGGTGACTTGTGGAATAAACTATTGTACATGTTGCCTACACAATATGCAGCATTCATATAGTCAAACCAATTGTGGTCCCTTTTGATTCACTCCAGGAAATACTATGTTCAAGTATTCCATGCATTTGAATGACCCAAGTCATTTGCAGTCTAGAGAAATAGCCTAATCTACACATAAAATATGAAAATGTATCATTTGCATTGCATTAAGCAGCTGCTATAATGTTTCTATTGTCATCCTCATCAGGCAGGTGACTCGTGGATCGCCCACGAGGGGCAGGGCTTATGCGCGGCTTTTATAAACCCGGCGGCGTCACTTCACACACTGAAAGCCGCTTGCTGTCATAGGAGCTTACTATTGTGTTGTAACAGACCGCCAATAAACCACCATCAACATGATTCTCGAAATTGAAGATAAGGTAAGACATGTTTTTGCTTCGTGCGTAGCTCTTTTGATTGATCATCCTAACTCAGTTTGGGGTTTTTGAAGCGTTTATAACGTTCACGCCGCTGCGCCTGTCATCGAACGTTCATTCCTAATATGCAGCTAACTGGCTAGGCTTATCTGGACTAGGCAAACGTTTTCAATCACCTCTAACTTGCCGGCTAAATCGCTACCGTCCCAGTTAGTGTTTAAATTCCAGATAACCTGGACTTTAATGGGTTGTGTTGCATCGTCATGGTTGCAATGTTTTAAGTGTTGAGCAGTTGGAATCAGTCCCGGGCAGTGATGTGTATAAACCACGGATTGCTGTTATGTATTGGCCGTTAAGAGGTTTTGAATCCACTGGTCGGCCATGTTGGCACTCCCCAGTAGAAACTCTTTCATAGGAATGAATGCAATTCTACAGTATTTAAAGGACAAAATGACAGGTATTTAAGTTGTTGTAGTAGGGACGGTAACATTAGTAATCTGAAAACATACTTTAAGGAATATATTTTTATTTGTATGTTTAGGTCAGATCATATAATTTGAAAGTATACATTTAGGTGTGCGAATAATATAATACATGTGTCAAAAACAAATGTAGACATGAATAAATGCATTTCTATAGCTTCCTAAATATTCTTTACACCGTGAGGGACGGCCAAGCTGGAGGTATGGTGGCTTCAACACAGTGCCCCCTGTCAATCATCGTGTGTGTATGTGATAGTTTACCAAAGTCCTGTTCCAGCATCACGCTAAACAAGGTCCTATAAACCACTATCATGTTCATAACAACCAATAAAGTATTATATTCTTATGATGCCAGACCTTGTTGATGGCCGATAACATATTCTATGTTTGTCATTCTCATTGTGGATGGACAATAATGTGTTCTGTAGGATCTTCCTCACAGTTTATTAATAAAGTATTCTCTATTGTTCTGTAGGATTCCTTCTTCAGTGCCCTGAAGGAAGCGGGAGACAAGCTGGTGGTAGTAGACTTCACAGCCTCCTGGTGCGGCCCCTGCAAAAACATCGCGCCCTTCTTCAAAGTGAGTGGTCCAACACTCAACTTCCCTAGCTTAGCTGTATCATTATTCACGCGGGAAGGTTCTTCTGATTAGTTTCTGATCTTGTTCTAGGGCCCGTATTCATAAAGCGTCTTAGACTTGGAGTGCTGAGCTAGGATCAGTTCTCAATTTTTAGATCATAATCAATAAATCACATTTTATGTCACATACACATGGTTAGCAGATGTTAATGCGAGTGTAGCGAAGTGCTTGTGCTTCTAGTTCCGACCGTGCAGTAATATCTAACACGTAATCGAACCTAACAATTTCACAACAGCTACCTTATATACACAAGTGTAAAGGAATGAATATGTACATAAAATTCTATGAATGCGCGATGGCCGAACGGCATAGGCAAGATGCAGTAGATGATTACAAGGACAGGGTGGATCTGTTACTAGATCAGCTCTCCCACTGAGATGCTGTATGAATACAGGCCCAGTTGTGCCTAGTCTAGTTAAGATGCACCCTGCTAGCTATAGCCGTCAGATGGTCTCCTGTGAGAGGCCTCAATGCCAAGTAGGGGGAGTCTGAAGGGGTTGGTTGGTCTGAGCCAGAGATATTATGGAAGACAAAAAAACTGTGTGCAAACCCTATTCCCTACATAGTATACTACTTTTGACCAGGGCCCATAGGACTCTGGTCAAAAGTAGTGCCATATCTAGGGAATAGGATGCCATTTAGGATGTAGCCTGTGTTGTGGTGGCCATGTCGTCTTGGCAACCGTTGAGGAAGCCTCCTAGGACTTGGAACATTGCACTTATCAAGTGAAGAGCCCTTAATATAAACTGTAAACAGAATGCTAATGAACAATGCTGAGATGATCAGCCATAAGGCCACTGAGGCAGAGCAGGGTTGTTAAGAAGGGCCTTGCTGTAAACTTTTTAAAACGGAAAACTGGGTCAATACTCGCGTTACATAGCATTCAAGTGGAGATGTGAGTCAACCTATGGTGTGCGTCCTCCATCAATACCCCTTGTATGGTATGTCTCTGTCTAGAAGGACAGTACTGGGTCAATAATAGACAGGTGGATACATGAGCTGCTGTGTCTGACTCATCTAGTTGAGTTAAGGGTTACAAAATTCCCAAGTTTCCTGGTTGTAGGATTCTGGATTCCCCCCCTCTCCTCCGGTTCCGGGAATCTTCGAACCAGGATCTCTGGAAAACCTGGGGATTTTGGGGAAGCTAATAGAATTTTGGTATCCTAGTTGAGCCAGCAGTACACTGCTAGGCCTGTTTTCCCATTGGGGCTGTCTTGCTGACCCTTGCCGTTTAACCTCTCTCTGCTCCTCTACAGGGGCTGTCGGAAAAACCAGAGAACAAGAATGTGGTTTTCCTCAAGGTGGACGTGGACGAGGCAGCGGTGAGTCAGTTGTGTGTGTGTGTTCCACAAACATTGAACAATTGTTCTTGTTGAAAGTGCTTGGGCATTATGTACTGAACGTTGACGTGATGAAATGGGACGTTATCAGATTTCCTGTGAATTAGTACAAACAGTCCAGTTGGTGTATTTGAATACAGATAACTCTTTGTAAAGATGGATGGCTTGCCTAACATTGACTAGACCTCAAATGTATGTAGATCTATTGGGAAACACCACGAGGCTATCTCTTGAAGTACCAGACTCGAGAGAATACTTTGGTTAGGAAAGTGGGGTCAGTAGAAGAGCCGAATGTCTGGCTGGCCGGCAGTTTTCAGGTGAAGGATTACTATCCAATTGTGTGACTTTGTTGCTGTGGCTACGGGAAGTGGCTTCATGTTGGGTGTTTTTGTTATTTCAGCTGGCTGCGTTGGGTTATATAGTATGCAGTCATGTAGACTACTGTGTGGCCGGGTGTACACATGGGGGGGGGGGGGGGGGGGGGTTCCAAGACCTGCTCTTCTGCTTTTCCCTTGTATATTATTACAGAAGGCTTGAGGCGATTTGCCCAGTCAGTTAGGCAGGACAGGTTTGTCCTAACTAAGGCCTTCCTTACTGGGTGATACTCAACCACATCAATGTGCTTTTTATAGAGGGAGCCGGTTTATTTGCACTACTACTGTACCTTTTTAGCATGGCTCCTAATAGCCATTAAAAAATAAAACAGGGATTTGAGAGGAATGGGAGATGCAGTAGAGGAATGCTGAGGCAGAGGGCTCGTAGTGAGGACGACTGGCTACTATTCTGAACTGTGAGTGGTGCTCTTTCTGGCGCCCAGACCTGATGAAGCATCAGCCAAGTGTCTGCTACACAGAGTGGAAGAGAAGTCCATTGGCTATAAGATCATCAGCAGACTCCATCACCATCATCAACCATGCAGCTTTCAAAGACTTGGCCTCTATTGGTTGATCTGTCATGATATATTGCTTGTTTGGTCTACATTTTAATCCCCCTTCACTCTGCCTCTCCTTCTATAGGATGTGGCCAAACACTGTGACATCAAATGCATGCCGACGTTCCATTTCTACAAGAATGAGAAAAAGGTGGGTATTTTCTTGTAATGAATCTTTTCCTTTTTTATAAATAATAATAAAAGGAGTAACACTTAACTGATGGTCACTTTTAACTGATTTCCCTCTCGGGCCAAAGACTGTATTATATTTAGTATAACAGTCGGCTGTACCAGCCTATGTTTTTGAACGTTATTGTGGTACGTTGAAAGTGATATTAGAATCCCTCGTGGTGTCGTTCCCAGGTGGACGATTTCTCTGGGTCCAACGAAGCCAAACTGGAGGAGAAGGTCAACGCTCTGAGGTCATGAGGAAGAGGCTGACCCACACGTACATCTGCACTGACGCTGTACAAACGCCGCCACCAACCGTCTATAGACCGAACTCCCTCTTGGAAGGAATAATTCCACTATAGTCCAATTCCCTCTCGAAGGACCAGATTCCAACATATGCACAACAAAACATTCCGTTTTAATTCAAAATGGTTTTTTATTTTTATTAAATGTTAATACTAAACCATGCCTCTAAATCCTCCGGTGTATTAGTCATTCTTATTCAGGTCAGGAATTTATCTCCGTTTTTGAAAAGGACCATAATATTTTAGATGTGTTTTTATATATTAGAGCAATGCTGTTGGGATTTTGACTGTTCTGTTGAAGTGGGTGGATTCAATAAATGAAGATGAATGCTGATGTCTGGTATGAGTTCCCTAAATGGTTTTTTGGGGATGAGTTAATGTACTAGGGTTGCGCCACTCTTCATGGCGCGGTAGTCAACTGTATATTTAACTTCCTAGACTAGAATTGAGCATGCGTCCCATTTGCATGGTGTGTTTTATAGCCTAATGTTAATCTAGATTTAGTAGGTACGAAAGTATAGCTTCGAAATGTGTAGTCTCTAAGATTCTATACATTCTAAAGCATCATGTCTTGACTAGAAGGCCTCATGTAACTACAGTAAAGGGAGAGTGCTTTCAGGCATCGATTCAGACCAAGCCATAGCCTTAGTCCTTGTCACGACGCCACACCCATCCCAGTCGTGTTAGACTTTCAGAACTAAAAAGTGTAGGCTATATAGAAATTATGCACATATTAAATGATTTAGGATTTATCATCGTAATTGAGGTGTAGATTAGCCTACATCTCACATTCCAGTGTTTGAACTTGTAAACAAGGCTGCATTTGAATTTCGCTTAATGTGACGCTGTGCAGCCAATGGCAATGTCCCCATTAGGTATAATGCCAGGAACCGCATGTGGATTTAGCGGCTCTAACGCAGTTTCACCTCCACGCCAAAACAACCTCTGCAGATCTGATTGAATAGAGCCCTTTAGACGCAATCTAAAGCAACATTGGCTCTCACATCCATCTTAAAGCACTATGAATATTTTATTTAACCTAGTAAGTTGACAGAACAGATGCTCATTTACAGCAATGACCTAGGGGAGAGGGGATGAACAAGGCAATTATAATTTGGGGATGATTAGGTGACAATGGTATCTGAGCCAGACTGGGATCTAGCCAGGACACCAGGGTTAACACCCCAACTCTTACAATAAGTGCCATGGGATCTTTAGTGACCACAGAGAGTCCGGACACCATTTAACATCCCATCCGAAAGACAGCACCCTACACAGGGCAATGTCCCCAATCACTGATATTTTTTTAGACCAGAGGAAAGGGTGCCTCCTTCTGGCCCTCCAACACCACTTCCAGCAGCATCTGGTCTCCCATCCAGGGACCAACCATGCTTAGCTTCAAAAGCAAGCCAGCAGTGGGATGCAGGGTGGTATGCTACTGGCACACTGATTCTAGAAGGATCATTAGGGAACTATAGTAAAGACATGGAGAGAGCCACTGCCGGCACCAGACATGCCTTAGCGTCACAACACCCAACAACAGAGATGAGATACTAGTGGCGTTCCAGCCCAACTACATTGCAGACGCCTGCCATCTTGCAAACACTTAGGTTTTTAACATATCAGCTAATCATACGATAGAGCAATCTGATGCCATTCACTTGCTCACATAGGCTTGGCTCTGAAAAACATTGAGGAACATACAGTTGGAGTGAATGGAACCGATTCAGTTGTATTTTATGCTTTAATAAAAACGTGAGAATAGTTTACACATATACATTGGACAATCACATCGTTTTTACACATCGTACAAGTATAGCAGCATATTTAATACTGTTCATTTTCTATATGAAAAAATACAGCTTTATTTTACAAAATGTATCTGTTTTTGTTTCCCTGGGAGGGGGACAGAATTCATGGTTTACAATTATGAAATAATTACACAAAATTCCCTTCATGGAGAGCGAAATCTTCTTTCACGTTGAATGGACTTAAATATTAAAATATCCTGTTTTCCTTTTCCTGTAAAGTTGAGAGAAAATGAAAAAGACTATTAGACTAAATCATTTGTCATTTTCAAAACCTTTTATTCCTGGCTTGATATTTTAAATGTAGAAAACATTGCCATTAGTCCCGTAGTTATAAACTACTCGGTGCCGGCCTGTTTTGATCTGACTGTTGGGGTTTGAAAAAGCCCAGTTGGCTGTCTTCCCAGTGAGAGAGTAGGCAAAAAAAGTGGCATCACAATGGATGGATAGCCCTGCAGTGTGGCTCATAGCCAAATGGCCAAATGAGTCCAATCAGAAGTGAGAGAGAGGTTTTCTCATTCAGTTATATCTGTCAGCCTTGAGCTTTGCAGTACATTGGAATTAGAGTTTTTACCTGGAAAAAAAATTCCTGACACTATCTTTACCTAGATGTTCAGTCAGATTAGGAGAGCTTTCTCTGTTAGAGTGGTGCAGTCAGCCAGATACTGTACATCTTCCCATTAAATCAGATACAGTGCATTCGGAAAGTATTCAGACATTTTCACTTTTTCCACATTTTGTTATGTACAGCCTTGTTCTAAAATTGATTCAATTGTTATTTCCCCTCATCAATCTACACACAATACCCTATAATGACAAAGTAAAAAACAGTTTTTTACACATTTTTGCATATATATATATATATATATATATATAAAAATAAATGAAATATCACATTTACATAAGTATTCAGACCCTTTACTCAGTAATTTATTGAAGAACCTTTGGCAGCGATTACAGCCTCGAGTCTTCTTGGGTATGATGCTACAAGCTTGGCACATCTGTATTTGGGGAGTTTCACCCATTCTTCTCTGCAGATCCTCTCAAGCTCTGTCAGGTTGGATGGGGAGCGTCGCTGCACAGCTATCTCTAGATATGTTCGATCGGGTTCAAGTCCGGGCTCTGGCTGAGCCAGTCAACGACATTTAGAGACTTGTCCCGAAGCCACTCCTGCGTTGTCTTGCCTGTGTGCTTAGAGTTGTTGTCCTCTTGGAATGTTAATTAACCTTCACTCCAGTCTGAGGTCATGAGCGCTCTGGAGCAGGTTTTCATCAAGGATCTCTCTGTACTCTGCTCCGTTTATCTTTCCCTTGATCCTGACTTGTCACCCAGTCCCTGCCACTGAAAAACATCCCAACAGCATGATGCTGCCACCACCATGCTTCACCGTAGGGATGGTGCCAGGTTTCCTCCAGAAGTGACGCTTGGCATTCAGGCCAAAGAGTTCAATCTTGGTTTCATCAGACCAGAGAATCTTGTTTCATGTGCCTTTTACTGAGGAGTGGGTTCCGTGTGCCCACTCTACCATAAAAGCCTGATTGGTGGAGTGCTGCAGAGATGGTTGTCCTTCTGGAAGGTTCTCCCATCTGCACAGAGGAATTCTGGAGCTCTGTCAGAGTGACCATCGGGTATTTGGTCATCTCCCTGATCTAGGCCCTTCTCCACCGATTGCTCAGTTTGGCCGGGCGGCCAGCTCTTGGAAGAGTCTTGGTGATTCCAATCGTCTTCCATTTAAGAATGATGGAGGCCACTGTGTTCGGAACCTTCAATGCTGCAGAAATGTTTTGCTACCCTTCCCTAGATCTGTGCCTCGACACAATTTTGTCTCGGCACTCTACCGACAGTTCCTTCGACCTCACGACTTGGTGTTTGCGCTGACATGCATTGTAAACTGTGGGACCTTACTGTATATAGGCAGGTGTTTGCCTTTCCAAATCATGTAAAATCAATTGAATTTACGACAGGTGGACTCCAATCAAGTTGAAAAACATCTCAAAGATGATCAATGCAAACAGGATGTGCCTGAGCTCAATTTCGAGTCTCAAAGCAAAGGGTTGAATACTTGCGTAAATAAGTTTTTTCGGGTTTTTATTTGTGTGAAATTTGCAAAAAAATCTTAAAACCTGTTTCCGCTTTGTCATTACAGGATATTGTGTGTAGATTGATTGTCATGCCCTGACCAGGTGAACTCTGCTATTTTGGTCAGGGTGTGGCATTTCTATGGTTTATTTTCTATGTTTTGGTTATAGCCTTTCTTTGTGTTTTATTTCTATGTTGGGCTCGGGGTGATTTCCCAATCAGACAGCTGTCGCTTGTGAAGTCTGATTGGGAATCACATTTAAGTTCCTTTTCCCCCACGATGTTTGTGGGTTGTTGTGTCTCTTTTTGTTTGAGCAGTAGCGATACGTTTATTCTCTGTTTTGACCGTGTTATTTCAGTCTGAAATAAATAACATGTGTTCGCTCCCAGCTGCGCCTTGGTCCACTTCTTCCTTCATGCACGACGATCGTTACATTGATGAGGATTTTTTATTTTATTCATTCCATTTTAGAATAAGGCTGTAACGTAACAAAATGTGAAAAAAGGGAAGGGGTCTGAATACTTTCCGAATGCACTGTATGTGTCCAGTTAGTACTGAGCCTCTCTGCCCAGCCATACCTTGGCCCAACTCCAACAGACAGAGAGGGAGAGCTGAGCTGAGACACAGACCTGGGTTCAAATACTACATGAAACCTTACAAATACTTTGAGTGTCTGCTCTAGCCTGCCAATAGTGCCATGGGCAGGTTTGCAGTTTTGGGACTATTCTAGTGGTTGATTAAGCCAGGCAAGCTCAATCAAGCACTGCCGGTAAAGTATTTTCAATTATTTCAAATATTGTTTGAGCCTAGGTCTGGTGAGAGTGCCTCACATTACAGAGAGATTATATAGTAGGTCACTTTGTATTGCTGTACTAGGGTTTCCTTCAAATGATGACATAGACACAAACTAGGCCTCATTCAGGAAAAGGGGAAGTGTCCCGTCCTGACCATGGTAAGCAGTTATTTTCTATGGTAGACTGGTCAGGGCGTGACAGGGGGTGTTTTTCTATGTTTTGTATTTCTATGTTCAGGTTCTAGTTTTCTATTTCTATGTTGGGTTTGTTTGGGATGATCTCCAATTAGAGGCAGCTGGTCCTCGTTGTCTATAATTGGAGATCATACTTAAGTAGGTTTTTTTCCACCTGGGTTTGTGGGATCTTGTTTTTGCACAGCTCTGTAAAGCCTGCAGAACGTGACGGTCGTTTTCCGTTATTTGTTGTTTTGCTTTAGTGTTCTGAGTTTAATAAATATTTATCATGAGCACTCAACACGCTGCACCTTGGTCTACTCCTTACGACGAGCGTCACAGGAAGAGATAATGATTTCCTTATGAGCATTATTAATGTTAGGATTTGTCATTCCTGACTAGAGATGTTCCTGAAATATTTTGATCTGTGTGTGATCAAGTAGAACCGTGAGGTCTGGTAGTACAGAGTGGTCTGGTAGTACAGAGTGGTCTGGTAGTACAGAGTGGTCTAGTAGTACAGAGTGGTCTAGTAGTACAGAGTGGTCTGGTAGTACAGAGTGGTCTAGTAGTACAGAGTGGTCTGGTAGTACAGAGTGGTCTAGTAGTACAGAGTGGTCTGGTAGTACAGAGTGGTCTAGTAGTACAGAGTGGTCTAGTAGTACAGACTGGTCTGGTAGTACAGACTGGTCTGGTAGTACAGAGTGGTCTGGTAGTACAGAGTGGTCTAGTAGTACAGAGTGGTCGGGTAGTACAGAGTGGTCTGGTAGTACAGAGTGGTCTGGTAGTACAGAGTGGTCTGGTAGTACAGAGTGGTCTGGTAGTGTGTGTGTGTGTGTGTGGTTTGTCACCTAGAGCAGTCGTGCCCGCTCCACCCTGGACTGCAGTGACACCTGTTAGGCCTGATGCACCTCCCACCGTTCAGACAGGACGACGAGCACACCGCTGTGAAAACACACACACGGTCAATACAACCGTAAACCATTCAACATATATATATACACACACACTGTCAAGACAACCGTAAACCATTCAACATATATATACACACACACACACACTCACTCACTCACTCACTCACTCACTCACTCACTCACTCACTCACTCACTCAGGTCTATCAGCTTTGCATGCACCTGACCAAGAACTATCCTAAGGCTGAGGCAGTTATTGCCTTTGACCAGGAGAGCAACTTTGGTTTTAGAAGTTGGGGGGAACATAATAATTTTTTTACTCCAGACAGCCTACCCGACCGCTCGGAGGCGTCTGCATGGTCCAAAAGCACACTGTTGCCTCGTTTTGTATCACAATTTCAGAATGTGAAAGTTGCACCCCTGCCTTTGACTAAATGAGTAACAGGGAGAAGGTGTGGACACACACACCCACACTTTCAGTAAGTGTCACGTTCTGAATCTTCAAATTCCCTGTCATATAGGAGCCAAGGCGCAGCGTGCCGGTAATTCCACATCTTTATTGAGGGAAACCGAAACCAAAACAATTAACAGGTACGCAGCAAGAAACGTAACGCACTGTGCCGTATACACACAGAAATAACAATAACCCACAAACACAGGTGGGAAACAGGCTGCCTAAGTATGATTCCTAATCAGAGACAACGATAGACAGCTGCCTCTGATTAGGAACCATACTCGGCCCAACAAAGAAATACAAAAACAACATAGACATAAAACACATAGAATGCCCACCCCATGTCAGACCCTGAACCAACCAAACAGAGAAAAACGACTCTCTCAGGTCAGGGCATGACAGTACCCCCCCCCCCCCCCCCCCCCCCCCCAAAGGTGCGGACTCCCGGCCGCAAACCTGACCCTATAGGGGAGGGTCCGGGTGGGCATCTACTCATGGTGGCGGCTCTGGTTCGGGACGTAGCCCCCACACCGCCCGGGATCAGCGCCGGAGGCTCTGAACTGCCAACCGTCGCTGAAGACTCCGGGCTGCAGACCCTCGCTGAAGACTCAGGGCTGCGGACCCTCGCTGAAGACTCAGGGCTGCGGACCCTCGCTGAAGACTCAGGGCTGCGGACCCTCGCTGAAGACTCAGGGCTGCGGAGCGTCGCTGGAGGCTCCGGGCTGAGGAGTGTCGCTGGAGGCTCCGGGCTGCGGAGCGTCGCTGGAGGCTCCGGGCTGAGGAGTGTCGCTGGAGGCTCCGGGCTGCGGAGCGTCGCTGGAGGCTCCGGGCTGCGGAGCGTCGCTGGAGGCTCCGGGCTGAGGAACGTCGCTGGAGGCTCCGGGCTGAGGAGCGTCGCTGGAGGCTCCGGGCTGAGGAGTGTCGCTGGAGGCTCCGGGCTGCGGAGCGTCGCTGGAGGCTCCGGGCTGAGGAGTGTCGCTGGAGGCTCCGGGCTGAGGAGCGTCGCTGGAGGCTCCGGGCTGCGGAGCGTCGCTGGAGGCTCCGGGCTGCGGAGTGTCGCTGGAGGCTCCGGGCTGCGGAGCGTCGCTGGAGGCTCCGGGCTGAGGAGTGTCGCTGGAGGCTCCGGGCTGAGGAGTGTCGCTGGAGGCTCCGGGCTGAGGAGCGTCGCTGGAGGCTCCGGGCTGAGGAGTGTCGCTGGAGGCTCCGGGCTGCGGAGCGTCGCTGGAGGCTCCGGGCTGAGGAGTGTCGCTGGAGGCTCCGGGCTGAGGAGCGTCGCTGGAGGCTCCGGGCTGAGGAGCGTCGCTGGAGGCTCCGGGCTGAGGAGCGTAGCTGGAGGCTCCGGGCTGAGGAGCATCGCTGGAGGCTCCAGGCTGAGGAGCGTCTCTGTAGGTTCCGGACTGGGGACCTTCGCTGCAAGCTCCGTGCCATGGATCATCACTACTGGTTCCGCACCATGGATCATCACTGGAGGCTTTGTGCCATGGATCATCACTGGAGGCTCCGGGCCATGGATAATCACTGGAGGCTTCGTGCCATGGATCATCCCTACAGCCTCCGGGCCATGGATCATCACTGGAGGCTTCATGCCATGGATCATCCCTACAGGCACCGGGCCATGGATCATCACTGGAGGCTTCGTGCCATGGATTATCACTGGAGGCTTCGGACCATTGATCACCACTGGAGTCTTCCTACGGTGTGCCAGCTCAGGGCTGGCACACCCCATCCTGGCTGGATGGTCACTGTAGCCCAGCAAGGGCGAGACGCTGGCACGGGACGAACTGTGCTGCGCTGGTGAACGGGGGTACCATGCGTAGAGCAGGCGCAGGATAACCTGGGCCGTAGAGACGCACTGGAGACCAGACACGCTGAGCCGGCGCACTTCTTCCTGGCTGACGGCCAACTCTAGCACGGCAACTGTGAGGAGCTTGCATCGAGCGCACCGGGCTGTGAGTACGCACTGGCGACACAGTGCGCATCACCGCATAATACGGTGCTTGCTCGGTCACTTGCTCCCCACGGTAAGCATGGGGGGTTGGCTCAGGTCTCAACCCCGACCTCGCCAATCTCTCCGTGTGCCCCCCCAACTATTTTTTTGCCGCTGCCTCTCGGGCTTCTGTCGTTGATTCTCCCCGGTCCAGCTCGTCCTCCCAGTCAGCGCACGCTGCTTGGCCTTCTTGTGGTGGGTGATCTCTGTCAGTGCTTTCAGAAGGATCGGACCAATACGCAGCGTGATCGTAGTTCCACATCTTTTATTAAATCGTGAAACTAACTGCAATAACCAATAAACTTGAAATACAAAAACAAGAAAGCCGTGACGCAGAGCAGGCATACACTACTCACCAAATTAATCACCCACAAAACACCAGTGGGACAAACATCAACTTAAATATGGCTTCCAGTTAGAGACAACGACAACCGGCTGTCTCTAATTGGAGGTCATGCCAAACAAAAACTAACCTAGAAATACAAAAACGGACAAACACCCCCTGTCACGCCCTGACCTACTCTACCATAGAAAATAAGAACTTACTATGGTCAGGACGTGACAATAAGAGTCAGAATCTCATCTACAAGACTTCCTCATAATAACAGATGTTTCCTGGTAGAACCCTTGGTTACTCAGGCGAACTGGCAATGCAGTCTTCCCTCTGGGCAGAATAACTTGGTCTCACCCTTTTTCTAGGGAAACACTATCAAAATGGTGTTTTCCACACCCATATTCTCCTGAAATGCATACAAACATTTATTTCAAACAGAAAGAGGTCATGATTGAACAGAAAAGGAGAAGAAAGGTATTAGTGGCTTTGTTTCAGTATTACTGCGTCAACAAATGATGTCATCATGTCTGAGAGAACCAAAGCACACTGCCATACTGTACAGTATATATTATGTTGTCGCCACTCACTGACGAGGCCCTTCTAACTGCCCTTCGGGGATTAATAAAGTTGTATGGAATTGAATTGAACAGTATGCCTAACAATCCAAGAGGTAGTCTGTCTATAGGAAAGGGTCATGTTTCAGTCCATGCTTCTACGATGATGGTAGTGGTTGCTTTGGACTCTGTTTAAGAGCAATGCCTGTCACTGCAAAAGCTCGGTTGTCACAGACGTGCATTACTACGGCAACAGTAGCCTACAGTATGACGCACGCTGACACAGAATGGATGGATAAGTACCTCGGATCATTCATTCTCTCCCCGATGTCACTTAAAATTCCCCCTTCACTCCTGTCCATATGTGGCTCGATTCAGTAAACTAGGCAGATGTCACAAGTCACGACTTCACAGGAGAGCCATTTGAACGTCATTTTTTTTCTCAAAATGCGTTTTTTGGCAGAAATGCCTTCTCGAACATGTGAACTTTCATGTGACTTAATAACAAACGTTTATGCCACCTGTAAATACAAATAAAGTTGTTCAATTATGAGCCTAGTTGGTTTAGCCAAAGATAAAGACAGGAACCCACTAGCCATGATTGGCTGAGATAATGAGTGAGCTGGACATGCCGAGAGACGATTTTCAGATTGTTCTGTGGTGTAGCATCTTGGGTCTATAAAATGAGCTGCTCGTTATGTGTAGATAATCCTTTCTACTGCAGTTTCTTTCTGGAATATAACGTTAGCATGGAGAACTGCAAATATGTTGCTACTGCTCTCAATAACATTGTCGCCTTGAATTTATCAGGTGCTATTGACAAAGGTCAGTGGGAGAAACGGGTTGCAATGTCTTCTAATTTTGTTGTGATTCTCGGTTTTACAGCTTCGAGGCTCCGGAGTCTGACAAATCATTACCAGCCTAGAATACAATACTGCATTTATTCTAAGCAGCTACAAGGCCTGAATCCTAACTATGAGGTGTGGGGGAAAAAACTCCTATTACTTCTTTTAAGAAAAAGTGTTTTAAGAAAACTCAAAGTTGTCTGGTAACTGAAGTAGTTTTGGGACAGCTCAAAAGTAAGAACTTCCTAAAATATCTGCAGCTTTATTTTTTTAAGCCTATTTCAAAAGCTTCGTTTAATGATTTTTGCTTCACTGCTTTTATCAGTGACAACCTGCTGACATCCCTATCTCCCATCTCCCTAGAGGCCACAAGATAATATTTTCCTTACAAAAGTCCTATTAAACATTCCACACAAGCTAAGGCCCCTACTGTAGGTAAGTATGCTTATATTGGAGTCACAAAGTGGAAACCCTCTCAGGAGGTAATAAATTAGGGATACAGCTGTGTCTCACATCAATGAGCACCTCACACACACACACTCACCACTGTGAAACAAACACAAACGCACACACACACTCCTCACCGACAAATTAAGACAACACATATGTAACCGATGTGAAATGGCTAGTTAGTTAGCGGTGGTGCGCGCTAATAGCGTTTCAATCAGTGACGTCACTCGCTCTGAGACCTGAAGAGGTTGTTCCCCTTGCAACGGCCGCGGCTTTTGTGGTGCGACGGGTAACGATGCTTCGTGGGTGTCAGTTGTTGATGTGTGCAAGGGTCCCTGGTTCGAGCCCAGGTTGGGGGCGAAGAGGGGGGGTCGGAACCTACACTGTTACACATACACACCCACCGCTGTGACACACTCTCACATACTTACCACTGTGACAGCGCGTCCCCGTCCAGCCCGTGGGACACTCGCACTGGTAGGGTGCCGCGCACCGCCCGCCGTTCAGACACGGCAGGATGCAGATAGCTGTGATTTGATTGGAGGAGAGACACAAACATAAACTGGAAGCCATCGCCACATGATGAGTCATCAACAATTATGTGTTTCACCACACTGACTAAACCCCTGGGGTCATTCAACACAGGCAAGCTGTGTGTGTTGTGGGTAGCAAGCGGTGGTCAAAGAGCAGCTTTCTCTCTGGCTACGTCCAACATGGCACCCTAATTCTCTATATAGTGTACTACTCTGCTGTGTACAGTGCATTCAGAAAGAATTTAGACCTCTTCCCTTTTTCCACATTTTGTTACGTTACGGCCATATTCTAAAATGGATTCAATAAAAACCTTTCCTCATCAATCTACACACAATTCCCCATAATGACATGGCAAAAACAGGTTTTGTATACATTTTTGCAAATGTATAAAAAATAAATACCTTATTTCTATAACTATTCAGACCCTTTGCTATGAGACTCGAAATTGAGTTCAGGTGCATCTTTGATCATCCAGGTTTCCATTGATCATCCTTGAGATGTTTCTACAACTTGATTGGAGTCCACCTGTGGTAAATTCAATTGACTGGACATGATTTGGAAAGGCACACACCTGTCTATATAAGGTCCCACAGTTGACAGTGCATGTCAGAGCAAATACAAAGCCATGAGGTCGAAATAATTGTCCGTAGAGCTCCGAGACAGGATTGTGTCGAGGCACAGATCTGGGGAAAAGATACCAAAAAATGTCAGCAGCATTGAAGGTCCCCAAGAACACAGTGGCCGCCATCATTCTTAGAGTTCATCTGTGGAAATGGGAGAACCTTCCAGAGGGGCAACCATCTCTGCAGCACTCCACCGATCAGGCCTTTATGGTAGAGTGGCCAGATGGAAGCCACTCCTCAGTAAAAGGCACATGACAGCCCACTTGGAGTTTGCCAAAGGACTGTCAGACCATGAGAAAAGATTCTCTGGTCTGATGAAACAAAGGCAGCATCATGCTGTGGGGATGTTATTCAGCGGTAGGGACTGGGAGACTAGTTAAGATCAAGGGAAAGATGAACAGAGCAAAGTACAGAGAGATGAAAACCTGCTTCAGAGTGCTCAGGACCTCAGACTGGGGTGACGGTTCACCAACAACAGGACAACAACCCTAAGCACACAGCCAAGACAATGCAGGAGTGGCTTCGGGACAAGTCTCTGAATGTCCTTGAGTGGCCCAGCCAGAGCCCGGACATGAACCCGATCGAACATCTCTGGAGAGACCTGAAAATGGCTGTGCAGCGACAACAACAAAGTACTGAGTTAAGGGTTTGAATACTTATGTACATGTGATGTTGAAGTTTTTTTTATTTAAATTTGCAAAAAATGTATACATTTGCAAAAAAAATGAAAAAGCGTTTTTTTTCTTTGGCATTATGGGATATTATTTGTGGATTGATGAGAACGTTTAAAAAAAATCTATTTTAGAATAAGGCTGTAACGTCACAAATAATGTTTCAGGCTCAACCTCTCTCTACTGTGTGAATGGGGTTTCAGGCTCAACCTCTCTACTGTGTGAATAGGGTTTCAGACTCAACCTCTCTCCACTGTGTGAATAGAGTTTCAGACTCAACCTCTCTACTGTGTGAATAGGGTTTCAGACTCAACCTCTCTACTGTGTGAATAGGGTTTCAGACTCAACCTCTCTCCACTGTGTGAATAGAGTTTCAGACTCAACCTCTCTACTGTGTGAATGGTGTTTCAGACTCAACCTCTCTACTGTGTGAATAGGGTTTCAGACTCAACCTCTCTCCACTGTGTGAATAGAGTTTCAGACTCAACCTCTCTACTGTGTGAATAGGGTTTCAGGCTCAACCTCTCTCTACTGTGTGAATAGGGTTTCAGGCTCAACCTCTCTCTACTGTGTGAATAGGGTTTCAGGCTCAACCTCTCTCTACTGTGTGAATAGGGTTTCAGACTCAACCTCTCTCCACTGTGTGAATAGAGTTTCAGACTCAACCTCTCTACTGTGTGAATAGGGTTTCAGACTCAACCTCTCTCTACTGTGTGAATAGGGTTTCAGGGTCAACCTCTCTCTACTGTGTGAATAGGGTTTCAGGCTCAACCTCTCTCTACTGTGTGAATAGGGTTTCAGGCTCAACCTCTCTACTGTGTGAATAGGGTTTCAGGCTCAAACTCTACTGTGTGAATAGGGTTTTAGACTCAACCTCTACTGTGTGAATAGGATTTCAGGCTCAACCTCTCTCTACTGTGTGAATAGGGTTTCAGGCTCAACCTCTCTCTACTGTGTGAATAGGGTTTCAGGCTCAACCTCTCTCTACTGTGTGAATAGGGTTTCAGGCTCAACCTCTCTACTGTGTGAATAGGGTTTCAGGCTCAACCTCTCTACTGTGTCAATGTGGTTTCAGGCTCAACCTCTCTATTGTGTCAATGGGGTTTCAGGCTCAACCTCTCTATTGTGTCAATGGGGTTTCAGGCTCAACCTCTCTCTACTGTGTGAATAGGATTTCAGGCTCAACTCTCTCTACTGTGTGAATAG
Organism: Salmo trutta; assembly: GCF_901001165.1. NCBI lineage: Eukaryota > Metazoa > Chordata > Actinopteri > Salmoniformes > Salmonidae > Salmo > Salmo trutta. Next base: position 50,756,377 of record NC_042961.1, on the reverse strand, counting down.
GGTTTCAGGCTCAACCTCTCTACTGTGTGAATAGGGTTTCAGGCTCAACCTCTCTATTGTGTCAATGGGGTTTCAGGCTCAACCTCTCTCTACTGTGTGAATAGGGTTTCAGGCTCAACCTCTCTACTGTGTGAATAGGGTTTCAGGCTCAACCTCTCTATTGTGTCAATGGGGTTTCAGGCTCAACCGCTCTCTACTGTGTGAATAGGGTTTCAGACTCAACCTCTCTCACTGGGGAAGACAGACAGGGTTGGGGAGTAACAGACTACATGTAATCCGTTATATGTAAGGGATTACAAAAAAAAGGTAACTGAAATCCTGTACGTTACCAGCAAAAATATTGTAATCAAAACATCTTTGACACTTCTCTGTTTTCTCAATGACATTCAAATCAGCATTGAAAAAAGGGGCAATTTCAAGTTTGTTCCACCTGAGAAAGTCTGACCACAAGTCAGAGACCACTATGATGACACACCAAATGTGTGTGTATGGATCGCGGGAAAAGAGCAGGAATAGGCTTTTACAGGCTACAGTCCAAGCTATGTCTTCCAATGGTGCAACTGCTGTCGGCATCCAAAGATTATCCAACTTGAATAAACACTTGTAGGTAAGGATGACAGCAGTGGTGTAGTCTACGGCGATACAGATATCACTTATTATTGATATCTACATAGCGCATTGATGTGACACTGCTGCTCTCTCATTTAGCTATTTGCGCCTTACGGAATGTGGTTGTTGTGGATAGCTGTTCACGAATCTAAATGAACACAATAATGGTTGAATTCAAGAAGTTTAAGTTGCCTATCAATCATTGTTTTTGAAACCAGTAGACAGCCAGTGAAAATGCACTCTTGCAACATCTGCATAGTGCAGATCCCAGCCTATGGAATAAAAGTGGGGCTTTTATTGCTCAATCTAATTCATGTTAATAAAATAAAATCCATAGGCCTAATGGACACATGCTCTAACTTGCACACTTTTGATAGACTGAGAGAGGCAATCTGTAGCTGCTACATCCATTTTGGACTTATAAGTTATATATATACATTGATACTTGAAGAGTATAACTTATAAATGCCTCATAAGTTTAGTTCAACTGTCACACTCCATGAGAACCCAACATATAAGCTTGTTTTTCTCCGATGTTTGTAAACATTGTAAATGTAAACAAACATCGTATAGTCTCATAAAACAATCCTTTTGATATCATGAATGGTCAGTCCTTGCATCCATAGCTCTGTCTATTAATATTAGAGTGGTTACATTTCTCCAAGCCCATCCCTCAGTTTATTACCAAAACAGAGGCGGGGCAAACATTTTGTTATCGTTTCATCTATGGATTTGCCCTTTAAACAGCTGCACATTATCAAGATATCAAAGTGTCACCAACAAAAAGGTAAACAAAAGGCCTATAGCAAATGCAGTATATGACATTCATTTTTCAGTAGTGCTAAAAGCATGCCATTCCGTGAGCGCAGAATACATTTTTCAACTCGAATCAATGAGCCCAATCAGTCCTCCATGACAACAAAATCCTAAACAACAGAGTTGGGCTGGCTAATAAGTCCTTAGTTTTGGGGTCATGCTCAGGTTAAACAACTTGGCTAATCTATACTTGACTCTTTCCAAGTCCTATTCTTGAAGATCAAGGGGCATAGCATTTATTGGATTGACTGGAATTCTGACAGACTTTGGTTTTTAATGTAAAGATATAATTTTAGCATATTATTATATGTAGTAGAAAGCGATGGGTTAGAAGAAGCCTACATAACCAACCCAAAAAATAAAATGTAACATCCATATATTGCCAGCTATGTCAACTTGAACATTGATTTATCCGGCAATAGATGTGGTTAAATTGGTAACATACATTTTTGTCTTCTTCTAATGCCTTAATCTAAAAGTAACTGAATGTAATTAGATTACATTACTGAGTTTGGGCAATCCAACAGTTACTTTACTGATGACAATTTTGGACAGGTAACTAGTAACAGATTACATTTAGTAAGTAATCTACCCAACCCTGAAGACGGAGTACACAAAAGCTGTGAACATTTTCAGACAGATGGGGAAATATTTTCCTTATGTGTCTCTGTGATTTTTGACTATCTAATGTGAGTACATACTATTCTACTCTGACTGTGTACAGCTAGCTGAATAAATTCCCCCAGAGTCAGTGAAACAGTGTGTGTCTGTTCCTGGCTGCAGTGTGGATCCACTTTCTCTGACTGACTCTTTACTTGTGATGAGAGAAGGGACTGAGATCTCAATCCAATTCAATTCAATTGAAGGGGCTTTATTGGCATGGGAAACATATGTTTACATTACCAAAGCAAGTGAAGTAGATAATATACAAAAGTGAAATAAACAATAAAAATCTCTCTCTCTCTCTCACACACACACACACACACACACACACACACACACACACACACACACACACACACACACACACACACACACACACCTCAAGTCTGCCCATCAACCCAAAATAAATGTGATTGGTTGATTGAGTAATTGATAATACTTACGTTCCTCACACAGTCTGCCCATCCACCCCTCAGGACAGGAACAGGTGTTGGGTCTGTGACACACCCCTCCGTTCAGGCACTGCAGCCAACACACCGCTGGGGAGAACAGGAAGACACACACACCTGATTAAAGCCAAAGTACTGAGACATCCTCCAAACAGTCCCCATCTGACGTGTAGAGAGGCTCCATAGGAGAGAAAGCATTCAGTTAAGATAGCTAGTACTGTTTAATAGGAAAGAGATAATGATACTGGTAGTCATGCCGTGATTGGCCTTGACCATGCAACTTCATGCACTGGGATAAAGACAGCATTCTAAAAAAACTGCATTTCTTTATAGAAATGGTTCAAACCACATAGCCACCCAACAGACGGTGCCATAGAGACAGGCATCCCTAGGCATCCCTATCTTTATAGTATGTACAAGTAAAGTGGGAAGTGTGTACGGGCAGAGTAGGGAGTGTGTACAGCACAAGGGACTGGTGAAGCGGAGGGGAGGGCACGCAAGGTTTCAGGAGTAGACAGGATGCCCTCCTTTTAGGTCGCAGTAGGGGTGCAGTCTCTCTACCTCTGCAGGCGGGAGGGGGGGTCCAGGTCCTGTTTTCCAGACACACACTCCTGCCGTGGCCCTCCACTGCATACCCTCCGAAACATGAGTACACGGCCACGTCCCCGAACTGGAACACCGCCCCCCGCACCACCCCGTTGGCCACGTGGAGAGGGGGGCCGCAGGACACCCCTGTGCCAAAACGGACGGACAGCCCCTCTGGTTACTTACAACTCACATAGGGACCTATGTTATGCACATGTTATCACACACGTGTCTCTAAACTTTTTGATAGTAAGAAATCTGTCTCTGCTTTTCAACAAAGAAACATGAATAGAATAACTTTTCCCCTAGGGATGATGGGAGGTGTTGCCAGAGAAGTCATGTTTGGATAATATCACCTCAAATCAAATCAGTAAATAACACATTGAATGGTCTGTCATACAAAGTATGCATTGCAGCTGTGTCAAGTCTTCAAAGAAACATTGTGAATGCCATGCAGAGATGTGTCGAAGAGTGTGACTAAACAGAGTGTGTATTCATTTTCCTGGTAAGGCCTAGAAAACCAATCCAACCAATGAGAATACGTCAAAGTGTTGGACAAGCTAGAGCCAGACAGACATGCAAATATATCTCCCTCTACACCCCATACAAAGAAACAACAAGGTACTGTATACCAACAGTACAACAACAGAATCAAGCAAGTTAGGGAGAATGAAAACACAGTGTAAACACCCTGCGAATGGTTTCCATAGCAGCAGTAAACCCAGAATTAGCCACAAACATGCCCGCCACAACAGATCTGCTTAATGGAACCCATTCATCAAGTGTAACACAAGCTGCCCACAGAGACAGAGACAGAGGAGAGACGGAGATGGAGGAGACAGAGAAGAGACAGAGGAGAGACAGAGACATAGGAGAGACAGAGGAGAGACAGAGGAGAGACAGAGCAGAGACAGAGACAGAGGAGAGACAGAGGAGAGACAGAGGAGAGACAGAGGAGAGACAGAGGAGAGACAGAGACAGAGAAGAGACAGAGGAGAGACAGAGGAGAGACAGAGACAGAGGAGAGACAGAGGAGAGACAGAGGAGAGACAGAGGAGAGACAGAGGAGAGACAGAGGAGAGACAGAGCAGAGACAGAGCAGAGACAGAGCAGAGACAGAGGAGAGACAGAGGAGAGACAGAGGAGAGACAGAGGAGAGACTGAGGAGAGACAGAGACAGAGGAGAGACAGAGACAGAGGAGAGACAGAGGAGAGACAGAGGAGAGACAGAGGAGAGACAGAGGAGAGACAGAGGAGAGACAGAGGAGAGACAGAGGAGAGACAGAGGAGAGACAGAGGAGAGACAGAGGAGAGGAAGTGATGGAAAACTACAGAAGACGATAGTAAGGATCCATGCTCAAAGTGCAGTCAGCAGGTCACGCAGACATCAAAGGAGAAAACATGCAGGGGTGGATCCTATATCAATGTACATGTTTAGTTTCTGCAATTGTAATATTGTTATGTTACAAGTTGATTCACTTCTGTATAGTAAAAAGAGTTCTAGAAAAAAAACAGTGGACTTGACACAGTATCATGATCCCAAAAATTCACAGAAAGACCAGCAAATCACGTTACCCACTGCACAGATGCCTCCTTGTTTCTTGGAAGAATGAGAGAAAGCGACTGACTAGCGTGGGAGCACAGCGTGATGACTCAATCACCATTTATGATATTGTTTGGAAGGCAGACCATCTGTGGGCTACCACAGAAGTCAAACACACCTTATCAGGGACTATCTGACTGATGAAACTTGAATCGACTAAATGAATGTTACTGTGTGAATTAAATTGTCATGTTTGGATTGTTTCAAGAGTTCATAAAGAGCTATGAATTTGTATATATTTTATTGTACTGTAAGTGCTATCGATTTATTGTTACAGAGAAACTGTTATTCTGTTCGTCAGACGGCGAATAGTTCAAAGAGGAGCGACACGGGGGTGTGCTTTTATCATACGGTGTTGAGGTGTGGTGATTAGAATAGAGATTGTGTGTGAAGTTGTATGCCTTTTGTTTTAATGTTTTGGGCCGTGCAAAGTGATGTTAATTAAAAGATAGGACATACTGGGAGTTGGCGCTATTGGAAGAATAAAAGCTGGGTTTAAATGTTGATCATGGAGCCATTGGTAAACCAATCTCCTGATCTACGTTTCTATGTCATAGTGGTGAACTTTCTATGCTGTTAAGACTTGATATGTTGTATTGTTTTTAATCGTGAAGATTTCTGGTGTGTACCATTTGTTAATTGTATTCTTATTGCGTAACTGTAATAAATCAGATTACTTTTAAATGGATAGGAACCATAGTCTTATCATTTCTGACTAATATTCCTTGAATTATTATTTGGTGAAATGTGTAATGGTAAATCCACTCCTGTGGCTCAGTTGGTAGAGCATGGTGTTTGCAACGCCAGCATGGTGTTTGCAACGCCAGGGTTGTGGGTTCGATTCCCACGGGGGGCCAGTACAAAAAAAAATGCATGAAATGAAATGTATTCACTCACTACTGTAAGTCGCTCTGGATAAGAGCGTCTGCTAAATGACTCAAATGTAAATGTTATTCACAATATACATAGCATATATGCTCAACCTCTAACTGCGCATCTCTGAGCTTAGGTTAACTCAGTCGTTTAATGCTAGGACACTGACTGCAAGATATTAGCTCTTTGTCCCTTAACCTCTTAATAATTATATAACGGTAAACCTCGACACATGCATAGCAACCGCTGCTATCCCCACTGGATACCACTATGGGTCTGTAGCATTCACATGATGACGGAGTCAGACTGATGAATATAGTTCATAATTCAACAATCATTACACATCTACATAATGGCGACCCCTCATCCTCAGTCAACGGGGATTTCCACCAACCTACATAATGGTTGGATAATTTCCACCACACTAGAAATGGTGACTCATTCAGTTGATGAGGATTTTCTATATTACACTAGACTTGTACGTGTACAGATCCATCCCCATTGAAATCCTATTCTAATTCCAAACTGTATGTTCCCACCATTCATTCAAGAAACACACAAGCTTGGAAGGAAACACAGCACAACAGGAAATGGTTTAGAATATGCAGCAATGATTTTGCTTTGCAAACAACCCGAGCGTCAGAGATTTCCCCATGTTAATCTTGTTTTAAGTAACCTATGTGGTCACCATCTGCTGGCTTCCACATTTCTAACCTCTGTGTTGTGGGTGAAACAACAGCAGTAAATTCAGTTTATTTAAACAGTCATCTTGGTTATCTCTAAACTAAAGTGTCACGTAATTGGTCAGCTGCGCGATTAAGTTCTGGATCCATACTTGTTAAGAGATGAAGAGACGCTAGAATGGCGAGTTCCACCTTCTCTCTTTGCACGTTATGGGACGAATGGACCCTCCCCTTCCAAAATTGGAAAGATGCTTACCCCTGCAAAATGGTGATTTGTCAAAAGAAACAGTGATGGAAAAGCCTAAACCCTGGAACTACTGCTGCTTGTAATCACACACATCCCATTCCTTCCCCACAGATTCTATGCTACCAGTTATGTTTACGTAGATCCGTCCAAGAGATATTATATAAGCAGCTAAAGCTGCTAAAAAAAATGCTTATGTGAGTTGAACATGTTCTGTTCTTGGGTCAAGTCGTGTATCAGTATGTGTAACCGCTCGTGTGAGAATACACTACAGTCGTGGCCAAAAGTTTTGAGAATGACACAAATATAAATTTTCACAAAGTCTGCTGCCTCAGTTTGTATGATGGCAATTTGCATATACTCCAGAATGTTATGAAGAGTGATCAGATGAATTGCAATTAATTGCAAAGTCCCTCTTTGCCTTGCAAATGAACTGAATCCCCCAAAAACATTTCCACTGCATTTCAGCCCTGCCACAAAAGGACCAGCTGACATCATGTCTGTGATTTTCTCGTTAATACAGGTGTGAGTGTTGACGAGGACAAGGCTGGAGATCACTCTATCATGCTGATTGAATTCGAATAACAGACTGGAAGCTTCAAAAGGAGGGTGGTGCTTGGAATCATTGTTCTTCCTCTGTCAGCCATGGTTACCTGCAAGGAAACACGTGCCTTCATCATTACTTTGCACTAAAAGGGCTTCACAGGCAAGGATATTGCTGCCAGTAAGATTGCACCTAAATCAACCATTTATCAGATCATCAAGAACTTCAAGGAGAGCGGTTCAATTGTTGTGAAGAAGGCTTCAGGGCGCCCAAGAAAGTCCAGCAAGCGCCAGGACCGTCTCCTAAAGTTGATTGAACTGCGAGATTGGGGCATCACCAATACAGAGCTTGCTCAGGAATGGCAGCAGGCAGGTGTGAGTGCATCTGCACGCACAGTGAGGCGAAGACTTTTGGAGATGGCCTGGTGTCAAGAAGGGCAGCAAAGAAGCCACTTCTCTCCAGGAAAAACATCAGGGACAGACTGATATTCTGCAAAAGGTACAGGGAATGGACTGCTGAGGACTGGGGTAAAGTAATTTTCTCTGATGAATCCCCTTTCCGATTTTTTGGGGCATCTGGAAAAAAGCTTGTCCGGAGAAGGTAAGGTGAGTGCTACCATCAGTCCTGTGTCATGCCAACAGTAAAGCATCCTGAGACCATTCATATGTGGGGTTGCTTCTCAGCCAAGGGAGTGGGCTCACTCACAATGTTGCCTAAGAACACAGCCATGAATAAAGAATGGTACCAACACATCCTCCGAGAGCAACTTCTCCCAACCATCCAGGAACAGTTTGGTGACGAACAATGCCTTTTCCAGCATGACGGAGCAACTTGCCATAAGGCAAGAGTGATAACTAAGTGGCTCGGGGAACAAAATATAGATATTTTGGGTCCATGGCCAGGAAACTCCCCAGACCTTAATCCCATTGAGAACTTGTGGTCAATCCTCAAGAGGCGGGTGGACAAACAAAAACCCACAAATTCTGACGAACTCCAAGCATTGGTTATGCAAGAATGGGCTGCCATCAGTCAGGATGTGGCCCAGAACTTAATTGACAGCATGCCAGGGCGGATTGCAGAGGTCTTGAAAAAGAAGGGGAAACACTGCAAATATTGACTCTTTGCATCAACTTCATGTAATTGTCAATAAAAGCCTTCGACACTTATGAAATGCTTGTAATTATACTTCAGTATTCCATAGTAACATTTGACAAAAATATCTAAAGACAATGAAGCAGCAAACTTTGTGAAAATGAATATTTGTGTCAAAACTTTTGACCATGACTATACAGTTGAAGTCAGAAGTTTACATACACCTTAGCCAAATACATTTAAACTCAGTTTTTCACAATTCCTGACATTTAGACCTAGTAAAAATTCTCTGTCTTAGGTCAGTTAGGATCGCCACTTTATTTTAAGAATGTGAAATGTCAGAATAACAGTAGAGAGAATGATTTATTTCAGCTTTTATTTCCTTCATCACATTCCCAGTGGGTCAGAAGTTTACATACACTCAATTAGTATTTGGTAGCATTGCCTTTAAATTTTTTAACTTGGGTCAAACATTTCGGGTAGCCTTCCACAAGCTTCCAACAATAAGTTGGGTGAATTTTGGCCCATTCCTCCTGACAGAGCTGGTGTAACTGAGTCAGGTTTGTAGGCCTCCTTGCTCGCTCACACTTTTTCAGTTCTGCCCACAAATGTTCTATAGGAATGAGGTCAGGGCTTTGTGATGGCCACTCCAATACCTTGACTTTGTTGTCTTTAAGCCATTTTGCCACAACTTTGGAAGTATGCTTGGGGTCATTGTCCATTTGGAAGACCCATTTGCGACCAAGCTTTAACTTCCTGACTGATGTCTTGAGATGTTGCTTCAATATATCCACATAATTTTCCCATCCCCGTGATGCCATCTATTTTGTGAAGTGCACCAGTCCCTCCTGCAGCAAAGCACCCCCACAATATGATGCTGCCACCCCCGTGCTTCGTGGTTGGGATGGTGTTCTTTGGTTTGCAAGCCTCCCCCTTTTTCCTCCAAACATAACGATGGTCATTATGGCCGAACAGTTCTATTTTTGTTTCATCAGACCAGAGGACATTTCTCCAAAAAGTATGATCTTTGTCCCCATGTGCAGTTGCAAACCGTAGTCTGGCTTTTTTATGGTGGTTTTGGAGCAGTGGCTTCTTCCTTGCTGAGCGGCCTTTCAGGTTATGTCGATATAGGACTCGTTTTACTGTGGATACAGATACTTTTGTACCTGTATCTTCACAAGGTCCTTTGCTGTTGTTCTGGGATTGATTTGCAGTTTTTGCACCAAAGTACGTTCATCTCTAGGAGACAGAACGCGTCTCCTTCCTGAGCGGTATGACGGCTGAGTGGTGCCATTGTGTTTATACTTGCGTACTATTGTTTGTATAGATGAACGTGGTACCTTCAGGCGTTTGGAAATTGCTCCCAAGGATGAACCAGACTTGTGGATGTCTACAATTTTGTTTCTGTGGTCTTGGCTGACTTATTTTGATTTTCCCATGATGTCAAGCAAAGAGGCACTGAGTTTGAAGGTTGGCCTTGAAATACATCCACAGGTACACCTCAAATTGAGTCAAATGATGTCAATAAGCCTATCAGAAGCTTCTAAAGCCATGACATCATTTTCTGGAATTTTCCAAGCTGTTTAAAGGCACAGTCAACTTAGTGTATGTAAACTTCTGACCCACTAGAATTGTGATACAGTGAATTATAAGTGAAATAATCCGTCTGTAAACAATTGTTGGAAAAATTACTTTTGTCATGCACAAAGTACGTCCTAACCGACTTGCCAAAACTATAGTTTTTTAACAAGAAATTTGTGGAGTGGTTGAAAAACGAGTGTTAATGACTAAGTGTATGTAAACTTCTGACTTCAACTGTATGTGTTTCTCTTTTACAGCCACAGACTCAAGTGATATCTGTGTCTTTGTCAGCGGCGATAGTGGAGCAATTCTAGGAATCTGAGAGAACTAAGGGCAATTAAAAGCAATGTTCCAGCGATCGTGGAGACTACATTCACGGTAAACGCTGCGTATGTCGGCTAAACTGGAAATTACCTTCAGATTTTTACGCGGATCTTCCACGATACTTTGGCGATACAGATTGAATCCAGCCCTCGATCGCGTCCCAAATGGCATCCTTTTCCCTATATAGTGCACTACTTTTGACGAGAGCTTTATGGGCCCTGGTCAATAGTAGTGGACTATAAAAGGAATAGGAGGTCATTTGGTACGCATTTCTACATTATATCAGAGTAAACTCCCACCCGGTAAACAACAATATCAATATGGTGACTCATTCTCAACTGTAACTAATCTCTCACATCTACCCTGTGGGACATGGGTGTTCCTTCCACCTACTGTAGGCTGCATCTGAAATGGAACCCTATTCACTATATAGTGCACTACTTTTAAAACCAGGGCCCATAGGGCTAGGGTCAAAAGTAGTGCACTATATAGGGAGCAGAGCACAACCTAGAGAACACACTTTATGGCTGCACTGATTTTATGGCTGTTCTTCTTAATAAAACACTAACCTTGACGTGTACCAGATGAAGGAAAGTTGAGAGAGAGAGAGAGAGAGAGAGAGAGAGAGAGAGAGAGAGAGAGAGAGAGAGAGAGAGAGAGAGAGAGAGAGAGAAAGGGAGAAACAGAGAAGGAGGAGGATGACGGAGGAAGTAAGATTCAACCCTTTTATGTTGACCAAGAATGCTACACCTTATCTTTAAATTGTCGTTTCGTTCCAATGTCAATATCCTCGTTGGGACGTGAAGTAATAAAATACTAACATGTGGTGGAGGGGTTGGTGTAGCCTACCTACCAGTCATGTCTTACATTGTTGACCAGACACTCTCGGCGTAGTGTACTGGGTTGTCCTGATGAGGTAGGTTTTGTGTTCAGGCTTTCGTTCTAGCCCTGCGCTAACCTAACTTAGCAGGCATAGAAAGATGCCTAAGCAAAGTCTCCACAGAAGTTAGTCTGAAAATACTGTGTCCCTAAAAACCAGCAACATCCGCTTTCTGCCAATGTCGCTAAGGCTGGCCCTGCACTTGTTTTAGTGGTTAATGGTTTATTTATTAACCTTAGTTAACTAGGTAAATAAACGTGGTTGGCAACACATTCTCTTGTACAATAATGAGCTGATTGGTTGTGTTAGTACTGGGCTGGAACAAAACCCTACACCCCATGTGGATCTCCAGGACCAGGCTTGAAGAACAGTAGTTTAAAGCCTCTACTCACTCTCACAGGCAGTGCTGACTGAGGTCCATGTCTGGTCGCTCCTACAGGTGATGGAGGCGGTGCCTTTCGCCTGGTGGCCCTTGGGACAGGTGAACGGTAATGACTGACCCACGTAGAACAGCCGTTTAGAAGTGTTACCACTCCCGCTGCTCTCCTTCCATCCAGGGGGAGGGGGACATGGTTTGGCTGCATGGGGAGACACAGAGTATAGTGTTGGATTACGATGTAGACATGACAAAGTGTGTAAAATGTAGAGGGGAATAGCAGTAGGGCAGCATAACATACAAATCCACCCCTGTGGAACGGATAAAAATGTTGTCGATCTTTATAAAATGTATTCGATAGCGGACATTTCCATTACACATGTCGCAATGTTTTTTTGTTGCTACATAGCTTTTCTCTAATATACCTGGAAACCTGCCTAATGATCGTGTCAATGAACTCTAATCTAAGGAGCATAGATACACCATGTTGGGCTGTCATTTCATTTAGCCTTAATCAGCCGTCAGTGCTCTTATACTGCGTTTACACAGGCTGTCCAAATCTGGTATTTTTTCAATAAAGGGTCTTGAAAACAATCTGATGTTAAAAGACCTGATGTGATTAGTGGACAAAATATCAGAATTTGTCTGCCTGTGTAAGCAGCCTTAATCACATTATTTTCAGGGCATTGGCTACAGTTATGAAACTGCCTGTCAGACAGTGTTGATGTTGCAAAGTATTCCAGGCATTCTATGTGTCGGCCCTCCCTCCCCTCCCTCTGTGGTGTGTGTGTGTGTGTGTGTGTGTGTGTGTGTGCGTGCGTGTGTGTGGGTGAATGTTGGCTCTCCCTCCCCTCCCTCTGTGGTGTGTGTGTGTGTGTGTGTGTGTGCGTGCGTGCGTGCGTGTGTGTGGGTGGGTGTTGGCTCTCCCTCACCTCCCTCTGTGGTGTGTGTGTGTGTGCGCGTGTGTGCGCGTGTGTGTTTGTGTGTGTGTGTGTGCATGTGTGTGTGTGTGTGTGTGTGTGTGGGTGAGTGGGTGTTGGCTCTCCCTCCCCTCCCTCTGTGGTATTTGTGTGTGTGTGTGTGTGTGTGTGTGTGTGTGTGTGTGTGTGTGTGTGTGTGTGTGTGTGTGTGTGTGTGTGTGTGTGTGTGTGTGTGTGTGTGTTTGTCAACCCTCCCCTCCCTCTGTGGTGTGGTATTAGTGTGTGTGTGTGTGTGGTTTCTTGTGCAAAGCTGATGTCCAAACCCCTAAAGAATGTGACGTGTGGAAATACATTTGGTTTTCTCTGGTTTGTTCTCATTGTAGATTGGGTGCAAACCAATAGTAAGAACAGAGCCTGAGCTAAATGAATAAGATAAAACCATCAGCTGTCTCTTTTATTCTGTCAGGAGGTTTCCCTGACCATGTGACCTCACCAGGAAAAACTGGACCCTATTTTCAGTCATGTGACCTGACCAAGAAAAACTCCTGCCCTGATTCTATGAAGCAAGAAGAAAAATAAGAGATTCCAACACATTCATGTTTGTCTCAGAGTCGTACGTTGACAGAAGGGGAAGATGGAGCTCCATGTCCCGTCGCCCATACACGCCACCAGAGCATCCCCTTCTAGGGCGTAGCCTTTATCACACTGAAACGCTACAGCACCCCCGGTGGTCAGGCTGCGCTCCTGCACCCTGCCATTCAACAACTCTTTGGGGATGTTACAACCCTGGCCAACTGAGAGGGGGAGGGGGAGAAGGAGAGAGAGGGAGAGGGGAGAGAGAGAGAGAGAGCGAGAGAGAGGAAGAGGGAGAGAGAGATGGAGAAAGAGAGAGGGAGGGGGAGAGAGAGAGAGAGGGAGAGGGGGAGAGAGAGAGAGAGAGAGAGCGAGAGAGAGGAAGAGGGAGAGAGAGATGGAGAAAGAGAGAGGGAGGGGGAGAGAGAGAGAGAGAGAGAGAGAGAAAGAAAGAGAGAGAGAGAGAGAGAGAGAGAGAGGAAGAGGGAGAGAGAGATGGAGAAAGAGAGAGGGAGGGGGATAATAAAGAACCTTTATTTTCCATGCTTCACATTTCAAGTTGCCTTGTCAAACATGTCCACAACCATTGCTTAGGAAACATTTGAACAGATACAGACTGTGGACAATACGATGAACTAGGAATAATTCATACCTTCACACGTTGGTGCAGGCAAACTCCATGTTCCATTGGCCAAACAGGTGAGGTTCTGTGGACCAATTAGATGTAGGCCAGGGTTGCAAACATAGCTGACGTTGCTCTGGTACGTCTCTCCTGATGCCTGTAACTCTGCATTCTCCACTGAGGGAGGTGGACCACACGACACAGCTGAGGACACACAAGATGGAAGAAGGAAACTGGAGTTAAATGAGGTTCATAAGCATTGCATGAATGAATGGATTGGACGTGTGCTCACACACTTACCGACACAGGTAGGCTGAGCCCTGTTCCATGTTCTATCACCTTGACAGGTTTGTACAGAGTCTCCCTGTAACAAGGTGAGTATTAAACACACTATTAAACACTGAAGACATACTGTATACACTAAATAGACACTGGGCATTGTGAATCTCTCTGTAAACATACAGTGACTCAGCTTTCTCTCACAGTGACTCAGATTTCTCTGGTAACATTATGACCCACCATTTTATAGGAAATTGCATCATGTGATTTCCAGTAATGGAACATCAGCCTAGGCATTAGCAGATTACTTTTCACCCGAAGTACGGGTGAAGGAGCATTTATTAGACTTCTCACTGTAGCAATTGGAAAAATTCCATGCACTCAAAATATTATGATCAATGAGGTTTTGCACAAAAAGGCTCCTTAACAGCTTCTCCCCCAAAGCCATAAGACTGCTGGAATTAATCAAATGGCTACCCGGACTGTTTACATTGACCCCCCTTTTATTATACTGCTGCTACTCGCTGTTTATTATCTATGCATAGTCACTTTAGAAATGACCTTGACTAACCTGTACCCTCGCACATTGACTCGGTACTGGTACCCCTGTATATACCTCGTTATTTTTATGCAATTTTCTGGTGTTCATTTTTGATTTGATTTATTTTCAGTTTAGTTTATTTAGTAAATATTTAACTTAACTCTTAACTCTATTTCTTGAACTGCATCGTTGGTTAAGGGCTTGTAAATAAGCATTTCAACGTAAGGTCTACAGTACATCTGTTGTATTTGGCGCATATGACAAATACAATTTGATTTGATTTGAAATGCAAGCTAAATTGTCGATATTTTTCTCTGCTCTGTAATAATATTGTAATGTTAATATTGTAATAATGTCATGTTGTATCAGACATTACCTTCATCTCAAACCCAGGCAGGCAGGTGTACAAGACGATGTCTCCGTAGCCGTAACTGTCCCCCTTGGAGATACCATGGGGAAGAGGAGGAGGCTTCTCACAAACCACCAGAACACAGGAGACAGAGGAGAGGCCTGGAGACCAGCTACCACCCAGCTACAACAACAGAATGAGTTAATAATCATGACCTTAATTCATATTCAGTAAACATCTGTGAATGGTGGATCTGTAAATCTCGCTGGATACCTATGCTAAACGACTACAATGTGAACGATGAAAAGCCAGAATGAACATAGGAAGGATTGAGAGACGTGATTACGGACCAGAGAGCTGTCTAGAGTTAAAAAAAGTAGAAGTGAGAAAGTTGAGATTGTTGAACATAAATACACACTGAGTGTACAAATCATTAGGAACACCTGCTCTTCCCATGACATAGACTGACCAGGTGAATCTGCGTGAAATGTATGATCCCTTATTGATGTCACTTGTTAAATCCACTTCAATCAGTGTAGATGAAGGGGAGGAGACAAGTTAAAGAAGGATTGTTAAGCCTTGAGACAATTGAGACATGGATTGTGTGTGTGTGCCATTCAGAGGGTGAATGGGCAAGACAAAAGATTTAACTGCCTTTTGAACAGGGTATGGTAGTAGGTGCCAGGCACACCGGTTTGAGTGTCAAGAACTGCAACGCTGCTGGGTTTTTCATTCTCAACAGTTTCATATGTGTATCAAGAATGGTCCACCACCCAAAGGACATCCAGCCAACTTGACACAACTGAAGTAAGCACTGGAGTCAACATGGGCCAGCATCCCTGTGGAACGCTTTCGACACCTTGAGTCCATTCCCCGACGAATTGAGGCTGATCTGAGGGCAGAAGGGGCTGCTAATGTTTTGTGCACTCAGTGTATATTATATTAAAATGTTATCCAACATCACTGACCATCGCAACACATCGACCATGTCGACACTTGAGTGGGTGTAAATTGGCTGTAAATCATCTCTTCATGTTTTCAGTGCATTAAAACTGTCTTACCAGACACTCTGCCAGGTCTGGCCCCTGCAGGAGGAACCCTGGTGGGCAGGAGAAGGTGACTGTCCCCCCTACAGGGGTGAGGTCCTCCCCCGTGACCAGGATGTGGGTGGTGAGGTTGGCAGGGAGCGGGCATGGGGCGGGGCGGCACCTGATGATGTGTTTAGACCAGGTGCCGTCATACTGACAGGTCAGAGAGTCAGACTGGCTGGTCAGCTCATACCCCTCATCACACCTAGAGAGAGAGAGGGGAGGGAGAGAGAGAGAAAGAGAAATGGGAGATGGGGGTGAGGGAGGGAGAGAGACAGGAAGAGAAAGAGAAAGAGGGAGAGAGGATGTGAGAGAGAGCGAGAAAGAGGGAGAGGGATAATAAATACCATACTATCTACTTGAATAGCACTTCTCTAACACCTAGATGAACAAAGAGGTTTTAACTCTCTGAAAGATACAGAAGTTCAAATTCACCTGTATTGGATCTGGCTTCCGAAGGTAAACCTCTCTCCCACCACATGAGCATGTGGTTCAGCAGTTGGCTCTCCACAGGAGACGGGCTCACAGCTGATCCTCACCTCGCCCCACCTGCCCTCCCTACCACAGGTAACATGGGGGTAGGACCCCTTCATCTGGTAACCCGGCCTGCACCTGTAGGTAACTGTGTCTGGGACAGTGGAGCTGGCGCCCTGCAGGACAGTATGGGGTACTGCAGGCGGGGCAGCCACGCACCTCCCCCGGCCACACACAGGAACACCCGGGCTCCACACCCCGCCCTTCTCACAAGTTGCAGCCGCCGGCCCCAGGACCTTGTAGCCCTCATCGCAGAGGAAGAAGACGCGGTCGCCGCAGGCATGGTCGCGCCCTAGCACCACCCCGTATTTTAACACTGGAGGGGTGCAGAGGCAGGGGCGGCACTCCGGTACCGTCCCGACCCAATGGCCTTGGGCGGAACAGCGTAGGACGGGGTCACCGAAGACCTCGTACCCGTCGAAACACACGTACTCCACGACATCATCATAGTGGAAGCTGGAGCCGTTGAGGTAACCGTGGCTGATGTCCTGCGGCGGGTCACAGGTGATGATGTCACAGCGAGGGGGGGGTCCTTCCCCCCAGAGTCCGTCCCCTCGACACATACGCTTGGGTTCGCCGCCGCTGAGGATGTACCCCTCCTCACACTCATACCACACCTCACGGCTGTAGCCAAAGTCAGAGCCCAGGACTCTACCGTTGGGGATGGGTGCTGGTCTACCGCAGTGGGCTGGACGGCACTCAGGCGACCCATGACTCCAGGTACCATCGGCCTGACAGACACTAACAGAGGGGCCTTGTAGGAGCAAGCCGGACTTACAGCTCAGCGCTACATGTTTGTTAAACGTATATTCCTTCCCTGTCACAGTGACATCACTAGGAACGACGGGAGAGCCACAGGAGATAGGCTCACACCAAGGCTTCTCAGAGTCCCACTTCCCGTCCGCCTTACAAGTCCTGGTGTCACCGCCCTTCAGGGCGAACCCGGAACTACACTCGTAACGCAACACCTCCAGATACAGGAAGGAGTCTCCCTCGGCCGAGCCGTTATCGATGTCACCCGGGTCACCGCAGGATATAGGTCGGCAGACAGGCGGTACGTCGCTCCACTGTCGGCCCGCCACACACTGTCTGACTGACTCCCCCTCTAACTCGTAGCCCTCCTCACAGCTGTACTTCACCAGGCTACCCAGGGATGTGTCTGTGACGTTCACAGAACCGTGGTCCGGGCTGGGCGGCTCCTCACACTCAGCAGGAACACACATGGGAGCTGTCCCGTTCCACCCCCCCTCCTCCAGGCACACTAAGGCAGTAGAGGTTGTAAGCTCATAGCTCTTATGGCAGCGGTACACTATCACAGTCCCATGCAGGAAGCTCATATCCATGGGTGATAACGGCACTGTAGCGCCACCTATAGGCCTGGAGGTTATAGCGTCGTCCCTCCCGGCTAGCTCCGCATTCGGATCCAAGAGCCTCGAATACTCGCCGAAGTCGATATGAGGGGGCAGGCCGCAGTCAGAGGGGATGCAGACTGGGACGGAACTGGACCAACCAAACTCCTCACAGGTCAGGTGGTTCTGGCCGACCAATTGGAAGCCAGGGAAACAGCTGTAGAAGATGGTGACGCCGAACTTGTGGTCGAGACCCTCCACAAAGCCGTTGTCTATGGGGTTCGGTGGAGCGCAGTAGATCTGGACACACACGGGCGTCCCCTGGTCCCACTCCCCGTTCGCTAGACACTTCAGCGTCTCCGGACCATGTAGACGGTAACCGCGGTGACAGGAGAAGTTGACCACGTGGTTGAACTGGAGTTTGGTATATGCCACCTTCCCATTGGGTATCTCTTTCGGGACGGAGCACTCGATTGGTTGACAGGAAGGTACACCTCCGATCCAGAGCCCACTTTCACCACAGAGTACCGTAGCGTTACCAACCAAGCTATACCCAGGTTTACAGCTGTAGAGAGCCGTGCTGAGGTACATCAGTCCCTGAACGTCCACTATGCCGTTAGCTATCTCTACAGGTTGAGGACACTCTACTGGGATGCACTCTGGGACAGGACTGCTCCAATATCCATCTGCCTGGCAGGTCACAGACCCCTCCTT
Source organism: Salmo trutta (assembly GCF_901001165.1). Lineage (NCBI taxonomy): Eukaryota > Metazoa > Chordata > Actinopteri > Salmoniformes > Salmonidae > Salmo > Salmo trutta. Next base: position 50,738,086 of record NC_042961.1, on the reverse strand, counting down.
CCTCAGAGTAAACCCGTCCATGCAGGAGTAGTTCACCACCGAGCCGAAATAGGATGGAGTAGACAACGGTGCCGATGACGGGTCGCCAAATGCCACCTCGGGCGGAGGACCGCAAAACACCTGCTTGCAGACAGGGAAGGTGTCGTTCCACTCCTGGGCGAGGGTGCAGCGGAGGGTCCGGGCGCCGTGGAGAACGTAGCCGTCCTCGCAGGACAGTTCCACGATACCAGAGTCCAAACTACGTAGAACCAGGTGGTTCTCATCTAGGGGCGGTTCTGGGCACTGGACCAGCGAGCAGTGTGGATGACTCGACTTGTCCCACTTGCCGTACTTCAGACACGTCCACACAGCGTCGCCGGTTAGCTTGTAGCCCTCGTCGCAGATGTACTCAACCTTGTGGCCCACCTCGAAGACGGAGCCAATGGAGCCACGGTGTTGGCCGTGCAGGATGATGGGCGGGGGGTCGCAGGTCAGGATGTGGCAGACGGGCGGGTCGCCGTTGGACCACTGGCGGTTGGCCTGGCACACTCTCTCCGGATGTCCGGTCAGTTGGTAGCCGTCGTCGCACGCATATGTCACCTTGCTGTTGAAGATGAAATGACCTTTGTTCTGTGGGTTGGAACACAAAATAAGATGTTTTATGATACAGAGTAGACTGTGTTTTGACATGAATTTGAGCAGAGGAACAACATACCTGGATGAATCCATTCTCGAGTGACGGGGGGGACGGGCAGGAGACAGGCTGGCAGACAGGCAGGACCCCACCCCACTTTCCATTGGCCTCACATGTCCTCCTCTTCTCCCCTTGGATCAGGAAACCCTTATCACAGCTATACGCCACCATCGCTCCAAAACTATAGTTGGTCCCACTCACATACCCCCTCTCGATGCCCTCCGGTTTGGAGCACCGCACCGGCACGCAACCCACTTCGTATGGCGAGGGCGTCCATTCCCCTCCCATCATGCATTTCAATTTGGCAGTCGTGTTGAGGATGAAGCCCTCTTCGCATTTGTAGTTGAGCTCTGTGTTGCTGGCGTACTTGGGTTTGTTGACCGAGTCCAAGATGGAATGGGGCAGGTCAGGTGGTCGCTGGCAGAAGGTGGCGATGCAACGAGGGGCCTCCTGGCCTTTGGGGGGCGCCCACAATCCCTGGGCGTTGCAGACCACCTTTAAATCAAATCAAACTTTATTTAACTTTGCATTTAGAATCGCAACACACTTTACTTAAAAACAACAAGATGAAAGACATTTTAAAAATGAAGGGCAATAACATAGATGAATAACCTTGGAGTTGTTGCCAGCGGTGTAGCCATCCGTACAGAAGTAGTTGGCCGTGTCGCCAAACAGCTGGTGGCCGGCGACAGCGAGGGCGTGGTCTATGGAAGGGGGAGGGCCACAGGAGCGGGGGACACACTGAGCGGAAGTGGGACTCCATTGGCCAGTTGACAGGCACTCTCTGGTCTCTGGTCCAATCAGAGTGTAGCTGTGGGGACACCGTGCCAATCAATGAAGATCAGGGTAGGAAGTAATACATCTAAACAATGTAACAAAAAGTAAACATACACAATCATATATATACCATTACTACTGTAGTATAACTACATAAACTACTACTTGACTTTAATGATAACTATAATGCTAACACTGAGGTAGTCTTGTTCAGCCATGTCTCTTACAAATGCGTGGCAAGGCCTCAATTGAGTTAAGAGGCTGATAAAGTATAACTAATGAAACATGGTTGACAGTATTTACCCTTCTTTGCAGACGTAGTGCACCTTGTTGCCCAGGGTGTAGTCGTCCCCCATGGTCACTGAGTCCCGGAGGGCGGGGGGGTCTCCACAGTGGACACTGGCGCAGAGAGGGGCAGGGCTGCTCCACTCTCCTGACGCCTCACACACCACCTCCTCAGAGCCCTGCAGTCTTAAAGGCCCAAAGCAGTAGTTTTTATATCAATATCAAACAATTATTACCTTACTCTAATCGACTGTCCATTAAAACAGGCAAATTGTTTGTTTTTTGCAACAACAACAAAAAATACAAGCAAGAATTTTGCTAGAAATTTACCACATGGTGATGTCACCATGGAAAGCCGAATCTCCCGCCCATGCAAACCTGCTGATTAGAAAGTGCTGTGTAGATTATAATTTCAACCAGCAACTATCAGGAAATAGCACTGATCACATTTTTTCACACTTTTACAGTGTTAGTTTTGTTAGCTGTTGTACAATATGATGCAAAACATAGGAAAAAATATTATTTTGACTGCACTGGGCCTTTAACACACGAATGCCTTTTGCACACACACTGTGTAATACTAATACACTTACACTCACAACACTTTTAAAGGGTAAGGGAAACACTAGACTTTAGAACGCCAGCTAACTGTAACTATAAATTGCCATATTGCCATTGTCGCGCCACTGGTAGGCAATTTAAGATGGCGCTGACCATAGGTCAAATAAACATTGTTCAAGATCAAAATATTTAAAATAGAGATGTTTCTATGTTACATGCACATGTTTAGTATTGTGGATTGAATACATGTTGTTGCTTAGCTTTACATTCCCCTTTAAGCAGTATGAAACAACAGCCAATTATTACTATCATATATTACTAGCTACCACTTTCAAAGTCACTGCATCCAGGCAGGCGCTTCAATGTATAGATTAATGAACGTCTTATTATTTTAGATGTAAATGGATCTTGTCCTTTTGTGAACCCCAGAAACGACCTATATAACCTGGGACTGCTGGTCTAGAATCAGTTTCGACCTTTTAGAGCATAACTAATATGATTATATGGACAGTTGGTGGGGACCTGATCCTAGATCAGAACTCCAACACTGAGATACTATGTGGACGTAAGAACAGAAATGATAAACCAGGACAGACATTCCATCCTAACCTGTATCCCTCTGCACAGCTGTAGATCACTGTAGACAGGTAGGTTTTCCCTTTGAGGGTGAAATCTGCGTTGTCTACGTGTGGAGGTTCCCCGCAGGTGACTGGCTGACAGACAGGGGGCGCACTGCTCCACTTCAGATTGGCCTGACACTGGATCTCATAGGGGTCACCTGGAATGAACCCCTTAACGCAGCTGGAGTAGAGGAAAGCGAAATATTGTACGTACATTCATAATGGGGGAACATGGGAGATGTGGCAATATAAATAGAGGTTTAATTTCAACAACTATCTATCAGCTTAACTCCCATTATATACATGTGTTTGTTGATATCTTTACTTACTGTAATATACTGTATATTATACACTAGACAGCCCTCAAACTCAACTCTGGACCTTGAAGCCAGTTCCACTGCGTTTTTTCATTGTTCCCTCTAATCAGGGACTGATTTAGACCTGGGACACCAGGTGGGTGCAATTAATTATCAGGTAGAACAGAAAACCAGCAGGCTCTGGACCTCGTAGGGTAAGAGTTGAGTACCCCTGCTATACGATATCTCAATTGGAAAGAGAAAATAAAGAGGAGAAGCTCTTTTATCTCAATTAACTATTAACGCAACAGCATTATCTCAATGCAACAGCAAATTCATATTGTTGTTGTGTCTAAATGGTCTACTTTGTCAGCGTGACACTTGTTGTAAATGGCTGACGGTGGTACCTGAAAGTCACCTTGCTTCCAAACGTGAAGTTGGTGCCCTTCATCACAGCATTCTCTGGGACAGAGGGCCTTCCACAGGAGAGGGCTGGAGATCAACACAATACCATGTAGGGCTGATCAGTTCTAGTAAACTCCTTCCAGAAGATTCTTAGCCTCGTTTGATTAAGTGATCTTAAGTGATCTTAATCAAAGATTATGGATATACTGACAAGATACATGTCTCTCCGTCCTAACAATGGGAGTCGTTGTCCATATACGGGCATGTATCTTGTCAGTATATGCATAATATATATTAAGATCACGTAATTGGTCAATTGCGCACAAGGTCTAACCAAAATGTTACTTCCTCTTTTAACCCAACCCCTCCACACATCGTTTTTTTGGGGAGAGGCGCAGGGGGTTGCCACACTGTGTGCCCCTTGAGCAAGTGCCTTGCTCAAGGGCACACTGGCAGGCAATGGCATCTAGGATTTGACAGCAGCATCCCTCTGGTTGCCAGCTTACTTCCTGACAGATTTTTATTTCTTATGAAAGCCTTGTAGGGGAACCTAGCCTGAGTGCCAGTCTGTTTGTGCTATCATGCATGGTTTGACATGACAAGAGGTTGGCATGATAGCACAAACCCAGGCTAAGGGAACCAGCTCAGTAAGGCACAAGCCTGAGCTTGCCTGGTCTCCCCACACACTGACATAGATAGGGCGGGCAGGTAGCCTAGCGGTTAGAGAGGCGAGCCAGCAACCGGAGGGTTGCCAATTCGAATCCTGGGTCTGACGGGAAAAATCTGGAAGGAAGTAAGCTGGCAACCAGAGGGATGCTGCTGTCAAATCCTAGATGCCATTGCCTGCCATTGAGCAAGGCACTTAACCTTCCAGAACAACAGCTCCCCGGGCACACATGTCAAGGCACAATGTAACAAGATGTAGAAAAAAATGCACTTTATTCAATTCAAACAGAAACATTGTACATTCTGCAAATCCATTAGGTGATTCGAAATAACTAAAAGGTCAATTTCAGAGTTCCCACTCATTCCTGCGCTTGGTCATCTTATTCGATCATAAAGAAACTACAGTTACATTCTTTCTGGCAAGACATCATGTGTTATCTCAATCAAAACACAGTGTACTCTGTATCATAAAACATCTTATTTTGTGTGGACTAGGGTTAGATCAAGAGCCAGTGTGGACAAGGGTTAGATCAAGAGCCAGTGTGGACAAGGGTTAGATCAAGAGCAAGTGTGGACAAGGGTTAGATCAAGAGCCAGTGTGGACAAGGGTTAGATCAAGAGCAAGTGTGGACCAGGGTTAGATCAAGAGCAAGTGTGGACCAGGGTTAGATTTTGAGCCAGTGTGGACAAGGGTTAGATCAAGAGCCAGTGTGGACTAGGGTTAGATCAAGAGCCAGTGTGGACTAGGGTTAGATCAAGAGCCAGTGTGGACTAGGGTTAGATCAAGAGCAAGTGTGGACCAGGGTTAGATCAAGAGCCAGTGTGGAATAGGGTTAGATCTAGAGCATGTGTGGGTTAGGGTTAGATCCACAGCCAGTGTGGGTTAGGGTTAGACCCACAGCCAGTGTGAGTAAGGGATAGATCCACAGCCAGTGTAGGTAAGGGTTAGATCCACAGCCAGTGTGGGTTAGGGTCAGATCCAGAGCCAGTGTGGGTAAGGGATAGATCCAGAGCCAGTGTGGGTAAGGGATAGATCCACAGCCAGTGTGGGTTAGGGTCAGATCCAGAGACAGTGTGGGTAAGGGATAGATCCACAGCCAGTGTGGGTTAGGGTCAGATCCAGAACCAGTGTGGGTTAGGGTTAGATCCAGAACCAGTGTGAGTTAGGGTTAGATCCAGAACCAGTGTGGGTAAGGGTTAGATCCAGAGCCAGTGTGGGTAAGGGTCAGATCCACAGCCAGTGTGGTTTAGGGTCAGATCCACCGCCAGTGTGGGTTAGGGTTAGATCCACAGCCAGTGTGGGTAAGGGTTAGATCCACAGCCAAAGTGGGTAAGGGATAGATCCACAGCCAGTGTGGGTTAAGGTTAGATCCACAGCCAGTGTGAGTAAGGGTTAGATCCAGAACCAGTGTGGGTAAGGGTTAGATCCACAGCCAGTGTGGGTAAGGGATAGATCCAGAACCAGTGTGGGTAAGGGATAGATCCACAGCCACTGTGGGTAGGGATAGATCCAGAGCCAGTGTGGGTAAGGGATAGATCCACAGCCAGTGTGGGTTAGGGTTAGATCCACAGCCAGTGTGAGTTACGGTTAGATCCAGAGCCAGTGTGGATAAGGGGTAGATCCAGATCCAGTGTGGTTAAGGGATAGATCCACAGCCAGTGTGTGTTATGGTTAGATCCACAGCCAGTGTGAGTTAGGGTTAGATCCACAGCCAGTGTGGGTAAGGGATAGATCTACAGCCAGTGTGGGTTAGGGTTAGAGCCACAGCCAGTGTGAGTTAGGGTTAGATCAAGAGCCAGTGTGGGTAAGGGATAGATCCAGAACGAGTGTGGGTTAGGGATAGATCCACAGCCAGTGTGGGTAAGGGATAGATCCAGAACAAGTGTGGGTAAGGGATAGATCCACAGCCAGTGTGGGTTAGTGTTAGATCCACAGCCAGTGTGGGTTAGGGTTAGATCCACAGCCAGTGTGGATAAGGGGTAGATCCAGATCCAGTGTGGGTAAGGGATAGATCCACAGCCAGTGTGGTTAAGGGATAGATCCACAGCCAGTGTGGGTTATGGTTAGATCCACAGCCAGTGTGAGTTAGGGTTAGATCCACAGCCAGTGTGGGTAAGGGATAGATCCACAGCCAGTGTGGGTTAGTGTTAGATCCACAGCCAGTGTGGGTTAAGAATAGATCCAGAACCAGTGTGGGTAAGGGATAGATCCACAGCCAGTGTGGGTAAGGGATATATCCACAGCCAGTGTGGGTCCGGGTTAGATCCACAGCCAGTGTGGGCAAGGGATAGATCCAGAACCAGTGTGGGTAAGGCATAGATCCACAGCCAGTCTGGGTTAGAGTTAGATCCACAGCCAGTGTGAGATAGGGTTAGATCCAGAACCAGTGTGGGTAAGGGATAGATCCACAGCCACTGTGGGTAAGGGATAGATCCAGAGCCAATGTGGGTAAGGGATAGATCCACAGCCAGTGTGGGTTAGGGTTAGATCCACAGCCAGTGTGAGTTACGGTTAGATCCAGAGCCAGTGTGGGTAAGGGGTAGATCCAGATCCAGTGTGGGTAAGGGATAGACCCACAGCCAGTGTGAGTAAGGGATAGATCAAGAGCCAGTGTGGGTAAGGGATATATCCAGAGCCAGTGTGGGTAAGGGATAGATCCCAGCCAGTGTGGGTAAGGGATAGATCCAGAGCCAGTGTGGGTTAGGGTCAGATCCAGGGCAAGTGTGGGTAAGGGATAGATCCACAGCCAGTGTGGGTTAGGGTTAGATCCACAGCCAGTGTGGGTTAGGGTTAGATCCACAGCCAGTGTGGGTAAGGGTTAGATCCACAGCCAAAGTGGGTAAGGGATAGATCCACAGCCAGTCTGAGTTAGGGTTAGAGCCACAGCCAGTGTGGGTAAGGGATAGATCCAGAACAAGTGTGGGTAAGGGATAGATCCACAGCCAGTATGGGTTAGGGTTAGATCCACAGCCAGTGTGAGTAAGGGTTAGATCCAGAACCAGTGTGGGTTAGGGTTAGATCCACAGCCAGTGTGGGTTAGGGTTAGAGCCACAGCCAGTGTGAGTTAGGGTTAGATCAAGAGCCAGTGTGGGTAAGGGATAGATCCAGAACGAGTGTGGGTAAGGGATAGATCCACAGCCAGTGTGGGTAAGGGATAGATCCAGAGCCAGTGTGCGTAAGGGATAGATCCACAGCCAGTGTGGGTTAGGGTTAGATCCACAGCCAGTGTGGGTAAGGGATAGATCCACAGCCAGTGTGGGTTAGTGTTAGATCCACACCCAGTGTGGGTTAAGGATAGATCCAGAACCAGTGTGGGTAAGGGATAGATCCACAGCCAGTGTGGTTAAGGGTTAGATCCACAGCCAGTGTGGGTTAGGGTTAGACCCACAGCCAGTGTGGGTTATGGTTAGATCCAGATCCAGTGTGGGTAAGGGATAGATCCACAGCCAGTGTGGGTTAGGGTTACATCCACAGCCAGTGTGAATTAGGGTTAGATCCAGAACCAGTGTGGGTAAGGAATAGATCCACAGCCAGAGTGGGTAAAGGATAAATCCAGAGCCAGTGTGGGTAAGGGATAGATCCACAGCCAGTGTTGGTTAGGGTTAGATCCACAGCGAGTGTGGGTTAGGGATAGATCCACAGCCAGTATGGTTAAGGGATAGATCAAGAACCAGTGTGGGTTAGGGTTAGATCCAGTACCAGTGTGGGTTAGGGTTAGATCCAGAACCAGTGTGGGTAAGGGATAGATCCAGAGCCAGTGTGGGTTAGGGTTACATCCAGAACCAGTGTGGGTAAGGGATAGATACAAAGCCCGTGTGGGTTAGGGTTACATCCAGAACCAGTGTGGGTAAGGGATAGATCCAGAGCTTGTGTGGGTTAGGGTTACATCCAGAACCAGTGTGGGTAAGGGATAGATCCAGAGCTTGTGTGGGTTAGGGTTACATCCAGAACCAGTGTGGGTAAGGGATAGATCCAGAGCTTGTGTGGGTTAGGGTTACATCCAGTGGCCAGCGGCCCGGTCCAGAGGGCTTTCAGCCGGCCCTGCCAACGGTGCAATAGAAAGATTCTGTTTCAACAGTTCAGGGTAGACAAAGAGCCAGCTGCACAGAACATAATCACCCATTACACACACACACACACACACACACACACACACACACACACACACACACACACACACACACACACACACACACACACACACACACACACACGCCGAGGGAGTCAAGGCCGAGGGAATCAATTTATAACATTTTTGACATGCGTTTTTCTGGATTTTTGTTGTTGTTATTCTGTCCCTCACTGTTCAAATAAACCTACCATTAAAATTATAGACTGATATTTTCTTTGTCAGTGGCCAAACATACAAATCAGCAGGGGATCAAATACTTTTTTCCCTCACTGTATATGCCAGTTGATTTTGAGAAAGAGAGAGACATAGAGAGAGAGAAAGAGAGAGAGAGACAGAGAGGCAGAGAGAGAAACAGAGCGAGAGAGAGAGAGAGAGCGAGCGTGAGAGAGAGTGAGACAGCGAGAGAGAGAGAGAGAGAGAGAGAGACAGAAAGAGAAAGAGAGAGAGAGAGTAGGAGTGTTCAGGATAAAAACAAACAGTTAGCATTTGTTGCTCGTTACCCAACATCAAGCCTCCATTATAACCGCTTTGACTGAAGGCTTTGGTTAGGCAGATCTGAGAGCTATGAAGGCTTGATGGGCATAATCAGGATAATTGTATTATTTATACAGTTGTCTAAGTACCTCATGGATAAGAGGGTAGTGCCCTGTACTAGATTACTCAAATGCAGATGGACTGTCATGAAACTGGGTATTTCTGGAAACATTAACATATCGTACATAACAATGCTGGATCTCTACTGATAGTGACAACAAAGCATTATGTGAAAACAAGATTATTTTTGAGATGATATATAAACCCAAACAGAACACTTGAATAGGGCATGCCATATATTATGATATCTTTATTTAACTAGGCAAGTCAGGTAAGAACAAATTCTTATTTTCAATGACAGCCTAGGAACAGTGCCTTGTTCAGGAGCAGAACAACAGATGTGTACCTTGTCAGCTCAGGGATTCGAACTTGCAACCTTTCGATTACTAGTCCAATGCTCTAACCACTAGGCTACCCTGCCACCCCAATTACGTTTAATAATATTATTAGTATTATGAATATATCATTATTATTATTATGCTTACATCATGATTATCATTATTGTGATTATATTATTATGTTTATATCATGACTTTCATTATCATTATTATTATTATGATAATAATGATTATTATATCATGATTATCATTATCATTATTACTACAACATATATTACATATAACCATGTTGATGTCCTCTATACCTCTGCAGTATGGGAAAACACCATTCCAGCTTCCTGTCTCCAGGCATTGGACCTGAGGTGAACCAATCAGCTCGTAGCCTTCCTCGCAGGTGAACACGACCTCACTTCCCATGAGGAAGTTAATACCGTCCTTATAGCCGAACTCTGGAGCCCCCGGGTTCTCACACTTCACTGGTTCTAGATTGATAACAGAAATACAGAGAAAAAAGGTTTGATACTGTAGCTACTGCACCTTGAAGTGCCAGCAGATATGAATGGATTAAAACATTTGGCAGAGGTGAACTGTAGATGTTTGATGATGATGAAGCAATAAGGCACGAGAGGCATAGTGATACAGTACTGTAGCTAAGAGGTTTTGAAACTTGTCCTATAACTAGGAAGAATGTAATTTTCCTGACCACATGAACTGACCGGGGGAAAAGGTTTGGCTCAGGTGGTATGGTCCAGGCCTAGAGAATGTTACCTGTGCAGTTCTTCCCGTCTCCGCTGTAGGGGTGGATACAGGTGCAGGTGTAGGAGCCGTCTGTGTTCTGACAGCTGGAGTGTTCATCACAGTCTGAGCCCAGTGCACACTCATCCACATCTGTATGGACACACGCATGTCGTTATACTGCGCTGTTTGAAAACATTGTATTCATGGACATACACTCTAAATACGGTAGATATACATGAATTGTATGATGCAAATAGTGTAAGTATGACACCGTTTATGCCATTTATATTCATCCACTGTCTCAGTTTCAGTCTTACCCAGGCAGGCGGGCGGGTTGCCTCCCCACTTCCCACTGTTGGTACAGTGGACCTTGGCGTCCCCCAGCAGGTAGAACCCTGGGTTACACTGGTACACCACAGAGCTGCCTGCATGGTAGTCGGCACCCTGGAACAGACCATGCTCCAGGGGCCAAGGAGAACCACACTTCACTCCTATACAGGTAGATATACACAGGTTACAATGTAAATGTCTGGTTATAAATGGAGAAAGTATTACCTCATCTGATACTCCTATAGATAGACAGTACACAGGCTATGCTTATGGATATAGATGACTCAAATGTAACCTCTGTTTTGTGTGTGTGTGTGTGTGTGTGTGTGTGTGTGTGTGTGTGTGTGTGTGTGTGTGTGTGTGTGTGTGTGTGTGTGTGTGTGTGTGTGTGTGTGTGTGTGTGTGTGAGTATGTTTGTGTGTGTCTGTCTCTATGTTTATACGTGGATGTGTGTGTGTACAGTGTAAGTGTCTGTGCATGTGTAACTAATGGTCCCTCACGTTCACAGCGGGGCAGAGCGTGGCTCCACTCTCCCTTGTTGTGACACTGCAGCAGCGGCTCCCCCACCAGGTAGAAGCCGGGAGCACAGGACAGCTGCGTCTGAGACCCGGGACTGACCGCTGGACTGGACGCACGCAGGTGAGGCACTGCATTCTCTAGCTGGGGGCAGTCTGACAAACACAAATGTCATGAAGTAGAAGAATGGAGTGGGTTAATGTTTTCCTACACACTGATTTAAAATCTGTTTTGTGCCCCCTCCGCCTATGGTTAAGGTTAGGACTTGGCCAGTGTAAGCTGATCCTATATTTGTCCCTCACCAGCACAGAAGATGCAGTTGGGGTTAGTCTTCACTCTCCCCACCACCCCATTGAGGAAGTCAGGCCAGGCCAGGACGTTGCCTCTGATGTTTTTCCCTGGGCAGGTGCTGGCTAGAATCTTGATCTACGGAGAAATTTGGAGGTTACTTCATGGGACAGAGGTACAGAAAATGATTGGTGGTTCACACACATACAGTTGAAGTCGGAGGTTTACATACACCTTAGCCAAATACATTTAAACTCAGTTTTTCACAATTCCTGACGTTTAATCCTAGTAAAAATTCCCTGTCATAGGTCAGTTAGGATCACCACTTTATTTTAAGAATGTGAAATGTCAGAATAATAGTAGAGAGAATGATTTATTTCAGTTTTTATTTCTTTCATCACATTCCCAGTGGGTCAGAAGTTTACATACACTCAATTAGCATTTGGTAGCATTGCCTTTAAATTGTTTAACTTGGATCAAACGTTTCAGGTAGCCTTCCACAAGCTTCCCACAATAAGTTGGGTGAATTTTGGCCCATTCCTCCTGACAGAGCTGGTGTAACTGAGTCAGGTTTGTAGGCCTCCTTGCTCGCACACACTTTTTCAGTTCTGCCCACAAATATTCTGTAGGATTGAGGTCAGGGCTTCGTGATGGCCACTCCAATACCTTGACTTTGTTGTCCTTAAGCCATTTTGCCACAACTTTGGAAGTATGCTTGGGGTCATTGTCCAATTGGAAGACCCATTTGCAACCAAGCTTTAACTTCCTGACTGATGTCTTGAGATGTTGCTCAATATATCCACATAATTTTCCCTTCCTCATGATGCCATCTATTTTGTGAAGTGCACCAGTCCCACCTGCAGCACAGCACCCCCACAACATGATTCTGCCACCCCCGTGCTTCGCGGTTGGGATGGTGTTCTTCGGCTTGCAAGCCTCCCCCTTTTTCCTCCAAACATAAAAATGGTCATTATGGCCAAACAGTTCTATTTTTGTTTCATCAGACCAGAGGACATTTCTCCAAAAAGTATGATCTTGGTCCCCATGTGCAGTTGCATATTGTCTGGCTTTTTTAAGACGGTTTTGGAGCAGTGGCTTGCCGAGCGGCCTTTCAGGTTATGTCGACATAGGACTCATTTTACTGTGGATATAGATACTTTTGTACTTGTTTCCTCCAGCATCTTCACAAGGTCCTTTGCTGTTGTTCTGGGACTGATTTGCACTTTTTGCACCAAAGTATGTTCATCTCTAGGAGACAGAACACGTCTCCTTCCTGAGAGGTATGACGGCTGCGTGGTTCCATGCTGTTTATACTTGCGTACTATTGTTTGTACAGATGTTTGTCCAGCCATTGCATAATGTTCTGGAGTTTTCCAAGCTGTTTAAAATCACAGTCAACTTAGTGTATGTACACTTCTGACCCACTGGAATTGTGATACAGTGAATTATAAGTGAAATAATCCGTCTGTAAACAATTGTTGGAAAAGTTACTTGTGTCATGCACAAAGTAGATGTCCTAACCGACTTGCCAAAACTATAGTTTGTTAACAAGAAATTTGTGGAGTGGTTAAAAAAATGAGTTTTAATGACTCCAACCTATGTAAACTTCCGACTTCAACTGTACAAGTATATTAGACAGAACTTTTTTCATGTTTTTTAAAGCAGGCAGCATTAAAGATACACAGACGTTGACATTTTTTGCCACAGAAGTATCCACACATGCTAGTTCAGGGGTCTCCAACAGGTCGATAGTGAGCTACCAGTAGCTTACATCCCGCCATGAGTTTTTGCCAAACAATTTTGAACGTATATGTATTTGTCACATATTCCACCGCAAACTGGATCCCATCTGGACAAGAGGAATACCTATGTAAGAATGCTGCTCATTGACTACAGCTCAGCTTTCAACACCATAGTACCCTCCAAGCTCATCATCAAGCTGGAGGCCCTGGGTCTCAACCCCGCCCTGTGCAATTGGGTCCTAGAGTTTCTGACGGGCAACCTTCAGGTGGTGAAGGTAGGAAACAACATCTCCACTTCGCTGACCCTCAACACTGGGGCCCCACAAGGGTGCGTGCTCAGCCCCCTCCTGTACTCCCTGTTCACCCACGACTGCATGGTCATGCATGCCACCAACTCAATGATCAAGTTTACAGACGACACAACAATAGTGGGCTTGATTACCAACATCGACGAGACAGCCTACAGGGAAGAGGTGAAGGAACTCGGAGTGTGGTGTCAGGAAAACAACCTCTCACTCAATGTCAACAAAACAAAAGAGATGATCGTGGACTTCAGGAAACAGCAGAGGGAGCACCCCACCCCGCTCATCCATATATTTATATGTACATATTCTCATTCACCCATTTAGATTTGTGTGTATTAGGTAGTTGTTGGGGAATTGTTAGATTACTTGTTAGATATTACTGCACTGTCGGAACTAGAAGCAAAAGCATTCTGCTACACTCGCATTAACATCTGCTAACCATGTGTATGTGACCAATAAAATTTGATTGGATGTGATTTTGACTGTCATAAACAAATCTTACAAGTATCAGACACTGCAAGCTCCCAGCTTCTATCTGACCAATACAACACTGACATGATCCCACCCCTGGTTAGCCACTATTGGATTAAAAAGCCAAACCTAACACAATATCTGCCAATTAATTTCCAGCAATATTGCCCCTGTCTGTGTGGTTTACCATTGTCTATCACTCTGTGTGAAGCCAGTTGATGTGATAACCCTCTTGTGGGTTGACAGAAATACTTTTCCTGACAACCTTTTTCCATGACAACCTTCTCAATTAAATGTTAACCAAAGTAGGCTTACCTGGCAGAAACATATCATCAGTAAGTATATCATTTGTATCTATTATTTGTTCTTTTCAAACTTTGCCATGAAAAGAGCAGCAGCAGTACAGAACCATCATAAGACCCGCACATCAAAGGTCCAGACGTGCAACTAAAGGGGAATTACACACAAAAATATTTGGGGGGTTTGTTTTCTTCCGGACCTAAAAAAAACATCTTCTGATGTGATGTATCCCTTTCCTGCTGTCAAATGACCTAGTGGCCTCATTGGTGGAATGTTATTAATATTTTTCCTATGTCACGTCCTGACCAGCAGATGGAGCTATTGTATTAGTTTTGGGGTCAGGACGTGGCAGTTTTGTGTGTGAATGTTTGTTGGTGATTGGGATTTCCAATTGAAGGCAGGTGTGTTGAGTTGCCTTTGATTGGAAGTCCTATATAGGTGTGTGTGTTTTTCTTTGGGGTTGTGGGTAGTTGTTTTTGCACTGCGTTTGTAGAGCCTGTAAAACTGTTGCTGTCGTGATCTTTATTGTTTTGTCAAGTGGATGCTTTACTCCTTTTTTTGGTAATTAAAATATGAGTATCCACATACCCGCTGCGCCTTGGTCTTCTCTCCATGACAACTTATGTGACAGAACTACCCACCACCAAAGGACCAAGCAGCGGAAGAACGAGGAGGAAGGATGGACCTGGGAGGACAAGTTAAGGGAGCTAAGGGAACCCAAGAGGCAGCCCCAATCCTTTTTTGGGGGGGCACAAGGGCTGTTTGAAGGGGCAAGGATGGAGCCCCAGGCCAGCTCCCCGCACTAGCCCTGAGGTGCGTGTCTCCAGGCTGGCACATCCAGTACCAGCCCCACACATCAGGCGTCTAGTGCGTCAGCCCAGCCTCGCCAGTCAACAGTCACCAGAGCTGCTCGCCAGTCAACAGTCACCAGAGCTGCCCGCCAGTCAACAGTCACCAGAGCTGCCCGCCAGTCGAAGGTCACCAGAGCTGCCCACCAGTCGAAGATCACCAGAGCCGCCCGCCAGTCGAAAGTCACCAGAGCCGCCTGCTAGTCAGGAGCCGCCAGAGCCGCCCGCTAGTCAGGAGCCGCCAGAGCCGCCCGCTAGTCAGGAGATGCCAGAGCCGCCCGTCTGCCCGGAGCTGCCAGAGTGGCCCGACTGCCCGGAGCTGCCAGAGTGGCCCGACTGCCCGGAGCTGCCAGAGTGGCCCGACTGCCCGGAGCTGCCAGAGTGGCCCGACTGCCCGGAGCTGCCAGAGTGGCCCGACTGCCCGGAGCTGCCAGAGTGGCCCGACTGCCCGGAGCTGCCAGAGTGGCCCGACTGCCCGGAGCTGCCAGAGTGGCCCTCCTGTCCTCCGGCCCAGCCCGAGTGGCCCTCCTGTCCTCCGGCCCAGCCCGAGTGGCCCTCCTGTCCTCCGGCCCAGCCCGAGTGGCCCTCCTGTCCTCCGGCCCAGCCCGAGTCCGGCCCAGCCCGAGTGGCCCTCCTGTCCTCCGGCCCAGCCCGAGGGGCCCTCCTGTCCTCCGGCCCAGCCCGAGGGGCCCTCCTGTCCTCCGGCCCAGCCCGAGGGGCCCTCCTGTCCTCCGGCCCAGCCCGAGGGGCCCTCCTGTCCTCCGGCCCAGCCCGAGGGGCCCTCCTGTCCTCCGGCCCAGCCCGAGTGGCCCGTCTGCCCGGAGCAGCTATCGGCGCCACCGAAGTGGGCGACGCCGAGGGTGGAGCAAGGTCCACGTCCTGCACCTGAGCCACCTCCAGGATAGGTGGGTTGGGGAGGGAGGGTGTAGCACAGTGCCGTCATTGACGGCAGCCACCCTCTCTTCCCTCCCTTATTGTTTAGGGGTTATTGTTTAATGGGTTTTGTTGGGGATTTTTTTTGGGGGGTGTTTTCTGTTGGTAGGTGCATTAGCTGCACCTTGAGGGGGGGTACTGTCACGTCCTGACCAGCAGATGGAGCTATTGTATTAGTTTTGGGGTCAGGACGTGGCAGTTTTGTGTGTGTGAATGTTTGTTGGTGATTGGGACTTCCAATTGAAGGCAGGTGTGTTGAGTTGCCTTTGATTGGAAGTCCTATATAGGTGTGTGTGTTTTTCTTTGGGGTTGTGGGTAGTTGTTTTTGCACTGCGTTTGTAGAGCCTGTAAAACTGTTTCTGTCGTGATCTTTATTGTTTTGTCAAGTGGATGCTTTACTCCTTTTTTTGGTAATTGAAATATGAGTATCCACATACCCGCTGCGCCTTGGTCTTCTCTCCATGACAACTTCTGTGACATCCTAATTTCCTAATTAATAAACTTATTTTTTTTAAATATGCAAAAAATCTAGTGTTTCTATATTTCAGTCTTCTGTGATGTATATAAAGTGTAATATTGGGATACAAAGTCAAAATGGAATACATTTCAGCTCTATATCTGACATGGTACAGATGTCCTCTTTTTTTAAGCCCATAACCATGTGTGTGAAGCGAATACTTTTGTTTCAAAGAAAATTTGTTTAAGACTACCAAGAAACCCTCTGTGTGACCCTGATTTATCCCACTGCAGTAAAAGGTTAAGCATTGACGTGGACTCAGAACATTCCATTTTGTTCTTTCTCTATGAACAATTTTAAGAGTGAAAAATAAATCTGAGAACATAATTTGGGAAAATATATACCAGGTATATTGACAGAAAACATAGTGCACTACTTTCTCTTGTACACCAAGGACCTGGGGAAGAGTTGCAGGGGAGGAGAGGAGAATGTGCCTATTTAAAACCTAGAAGAAAATCAGTAGCTCGTGACATGTTTAATTTGAAAAAAGTAGCTCTCATGCTAGAAAAGTTGGAGAGCCAGTTGCTAGTTCATATACTGTAGTTATGTAGCCTGGACAACAGCATCTTTCTGCTTGAGACAACTCTTTTGTGTGTCAAGCATGATTATCATGACAATGAAAAACAAGTTCTATAACAGAAACAGATCTGGTAACCAAGCTTGAAGTTGTATTCAGATAGTGACACACCAGCTATGGTTCTCGTCTGTGAGTGTGTGTTTCAGGTTATAAAGCAGTAGGACAGTCTGAATGTGTGTGTGTCAGTGTGATTTACTTGTTGTGGGTCCAGAACTCTGTCCCAGATGTGGAGCTGGCTGAGGGACCCCACGAAGGACTCCACGGGGTTAAAACCCTCGCCCCTCTGGTCCTGGTCCTGGCCCAGCACCAATGCCCCTCCACCTGCAGGGCAGGGTCAAGGTTCAGAGGTTAACCACTAGTCTTTGAGTTCTATGAAATCTGCCTAAAAGATGTCAAAACCTCATTGCTATTACTTCATTAAGACGTGCAAAATAGCATCGTTCTACTTTTTGATACGCCACACTTTGCCACACTTAGATACTATTAAGCAGCAGACTATGAGGACTCAATGAGGTACTAAGATGATACAGCAGAATGAGCTTGGCTGAGGATAGCACAACACCTGGGATGGTGCTGCCCACTGACAGGCCTTTCCCTCCGTCTGAGGGGTTTCCGTTGATATAGACCCTCCAGTCACCGTCCCAGCTTCGCCATGACACCCCAATGTGGTGCCACTGACCCGTGTTAACCGCCGGACAATCTGTGATCCGCTCCTTACCATTGATGTATAGGACCCACCTGGGAAGGGGGAGGAGGGGGGGGGGGGGGGGGAGAGAGAGAGAGAGAATGAGAGAAAGCATTTTGTGTGGACTAGAATAACAACTACAGAAGTAAACAAATATCCGTCCTAGTCACTCTCCCTAGTGGCGCATGAAAATGTATGTTCCCCTGCATGTGTGTGTCAGTACTGACCCGTTGTAGTCTATGAGCAGGAAGGCGTTGTCACTTTCCTCCACGGCGTATGAGACGGGCGTGCCGTAGTTGGTGGTGTCTGATGACCTCATCCAGAACGTACACGTGATCTCCGTCAGCGCCGGCATCACCCCGTCCATCATTACATAACCATGGATCCCCGACACCTCGAAATCCAGGTTGAATGAGGTCGACATCTCTGAAGGGAAGAAAATGTTTAGGCCGGAAATGAGTGAAAAAACATTATTCTGAAAAAGTTTTAGGTGTAAATAGGAAGAGCAGTTTTCCAGGTCATTGAGGTTAGAAGGGCCAGAAACGATGTGTGTATGAAAATTGATTTTTAGGTAAAGGAGCAGTTGCTGATTCATATTAAATAGATATTGATCCAGGAAAAAGGACCAGACCAGTCCATTAGGCTGTGAAATCAAACTTTAAGAAAGCAATTTCCTTCGATTAGACAACCAGACGTTCGGCACCAATGCCTCCAATGAGTAGTGAAACCTCACATTTACTTTCCTTCTGCTTGTGCTCCTGACAAAGGATCCTTTCTGTTGAATCATTTCGGTAAGAAAAATAAACCACTCCTGGTTGAGCAACAGACTCGTTGGTTCCAGCAATAGCTTTTTATTTATTTCTACTTATTATTTTAATTACTTCAATTTGTACCAACATTTATACACTAATCCCCCTCTCTCTACCCCTCCTCCACTCATCCCCCTCTCTCTACCCCTCCTCCACTCATCCCCCTCTCTCTACCCCTCCTCCACTCATCCCTCTCTCTCTACCCCTCCTCCACTCATCCCCCTCTCTCTACCCCTCCTCCACTCATCCCCCTCTCTCTACCCCTCCTCCACTCATCCCCCTCTCTCTACCCCTCCTCTACTCATCCCCCTCTCTCTACCCCTCCTCCACTCATCCCCCTCTCTCTACCCCTCCTCCACTCATCCCCCTCTCTCTACCCCTCCTCCACTCATCCCCCTCTCTCTACTCCTCCTCCACTCATCCCCCTCTCTCTATCTCTCCTCCACTCATCCCCCTCTCTCTACTCCTCCTCCACTCATCCCCCTCTCTCTACTCCTCCTCCACTCATCCCCCTCTCTCTACCCCTCCTCCACTCATCCCCCTCTCTCTACCCCTCCTCCACTCATCCCCCTCTCTCTACTCCTCCTCCACTCATCCCCCTCTCTCTACCCCTCCTCCACTCATCCCCCTCGCTCTACCCCTCCTCCACTCATCCCCCTCTCTCTACTCCTCCTCCACTCATCCCCCTCTCTCTACTCCTCCTCCACTCATCCCCCTCTCTCTACCCCTCCTCCACTCATCCCCCTCTCTCTACTCCTACTCCACTCATCCCCCTCTCTCTACCCCTCCTCCACTCATCCCCCTATCTCTACTCCTCCTCCACTCATCCCCCTCTCTCTACCCCTCCTCCACTGATCCCCCTCTACTCCTCCTCCATGGCGTCTATACCTGTCTCACACCTGCTTCCGTTGAACCCGGGAGGGCAGCGGCAGGTGTAGGAGCCCGGTCCGTCTATACAGGTGGCCCCGTTGATACAGAGGTTAGCCTGACACTCATCAACATCCACCTGGCACAGCCTGCCGCGGAAGCCCTCCACACACTGACACCTGGATACAGAGAGAGAAGACTGTCATTTATAGTGTTCAGTGCACCTCATACACAATCATATTCTTTTAAGCCTTACAAATACAGAATAACTGACTGAAGTCCCACCCATATTTCACTAAAATCTCAAGTTTGAAAACAATTCAATACATATTTTCCACATAAATAAAACATAAATATGTAAAAGATGATATATAATAAAAAATAAATAGATAAAAGTACACCACTGCTTGGCTGGTTGACAGCGGTCGAATGTTGTTCCTTCTTGTTACCTGAAGTTGTTGACCGCGTCCTGACATGTCCCTCCATTCAGACAGGGGGCGCTGTTACACTCATCCACATTGACCTCACAGCTGTAACCAGAGTAGCCCGGGAGGCAGGTGCAGGAGTAACCCCCCATCAGGTCGTCACACACACCCCCGTTCAGACACGGACTGGACAGACACTCATCTATCTCCAGCTCACAACGAGAACCTATAAGACAGAAAGGAAAAGGATCAGATTTATTTCTTTGTTTATTTCTCAGGGACCATGCACAACATGCCATTGCATCGTGAATGTATGACACATTAGAGTGTCTAGTTTGAGAAACAGACGCCTCACAAGTCCTCAACTGGTAGCTAAATAGTACCCGCAAAACACCAGTCTCAACGCCAACAGTGAAGAGGCGACTCCGGGATGCAGGCCTTCTAGGCAGAGTTGCAAAGAAAAAGCCATATCTCAGACTGGCCAATAAAAAGAAAAGACTAAGATGGGCAAAAGAACACAGACACTGGACAGAGGAACTCTGCCTAGAAGGCCAGCATCCCGGAGTCGCCTCTTCACTGTTGACGTTGAGACTGGTGTTTTGCAGGTACTATTTAATGAAGCTGCCAGTTGAGGACTTGTGAGGTGTATGCCTCCCACTCCTCTTTTTATTCTGGTTAGAGCCCGTTTGCACTGTTCTGCGAAGGGAGTAGGACACAGCGTTGTACTAGACTTTCAGTTTCTTGGCAATTTCTCGCATGGAATAGCCTTAATTTCTCATAACAAGAATAGACTGACGAGTTTCAGAAGAAAAGTCTTTGTTTCTGGCTATTTTGAGCCTGTAATCGAACCTACAAATTCTGATGCTCCAGATACTCAACTAGTCTAAAGAAGGCCAGTTTTATTGCTTCTTTAATCAGAACAACAGTTTTCAGCAGTGCTAACATAATTGCAAAAAGGTTTTCTAATGATCAATTAGCCTTTTAAAATGATCAACTTGGATTAGCTAACACAACGTGCCATTGGAACACAGGAGTGATGGTTGCTGATAATGGGCCTCTGTACGCTTATATAGATATTCCCTTCAAAATCACCCATTTTTAGCAACAATATTCATTTACAACATTAACAATGTCTACACTGGATTTCGGATCAATTTGATGTTATTTTAACAGACAAAAAATGTGATTTTCCTTCAAAAACAAGGACATTTCTAAATGACCCCAAACTTTTGAACGGTAGTGTATATATATATAGAGAGAGAGACATAGATATAGATATACAAATATCTAATAATCCAAATATACAACAATAGACAATATAATGATAACGTTACATCAGAGTTTAAATGTCCCTTGGTCCTACAGTATGTGACATCTAAGAGTCAGAATGTCTTCATGTTCACATGACTGGTTTGCCTATAAGCTACATATAACAAATGGTACAGCACTCTCTCACACTGGTTGGCAGGGTGTTCCATAATCCAGCTGTCTGGACAAATTTGGTGGAACTAAACTGAGTGGAGCAGTCCCCTCTGGTTGAAGCTGTTGTCGTATTGTTGATCATAAGGCAAAATATCATGTTTTTCATCATAACACCTTATTGCGTGAGTACTGGAAAACTCAATGAATTGCATTGCTGGCATTGAATGTTTGCTGTATAAATTAAAGCATTTTTTTGTGGACGTTGCAATTGGTTTTGCAAGTTTTGCCTTTAGCAATACAATATTTTTATTTGGTATATTATGATAATTATAGGTTTGAATAAATAATTTGCCATGTGATAATTTTACAAATTTATCCTTCTGCAGTAGTTGCATAAAAGGTGGCATTGTGATTATTACAAATGCAAGGTTTAATTTAAGTGTTTAAGGAGCAGCCTCTGCAGTATATTCATGCAATGTTCATGCAATTATGAATACAGGTAACTGAAGTGCCCAAGGAGTCTGGTAGGGAGGCGAGGCAGAGTGATCCCACCTGTGAAGCCGTCAGCACAGCTGCAGGTGTACTGGTTGACCTCGTCCACACACACTCCCTCGTTCAGACAGGGGAAGGAGCTACACTCATTCACTTCTGCCTCGCACAGAGAACCTGGGACAGGACAGAGCACCAGCAGTCAGTCACATATACACACGTCTGCCATCAAATAGTACTAAATGCAGCCTTGTTGCCAGACAAAGGTGTTGGCAAAGCAGAAACAGATTCCAGCACCCAGGTTACTGGATGTCTGACAAATCCTCAAAGAAGATGTGTCTGTGTGGAGGACAGTAGACAGTCATGAGGTGGAGGACAGTGGACAGTCATGACATGGAGGACAGTGGACAGTATTGACTTGGAGGACAGTGAACAGTCATGACTTGGAGGACAGTCATTATGTGGAGGACAGTGGACAGTCATGACATGGAGTACAGCGGACAGTCATGACATGGAGGACAGTGGACAGTCATGACTTGGAGGACAGTGGACAGTCATGACTTGGAGGACAGTGGACAGTCATGACATGGAGGACAGTGGACAGTATTGACTTGGAGGACAGTGGACAGTATTGACTTGGAGGACAGTGGACAGTCATGACATGGAGGAGAGTGGACAGTATTGACTTGGAGGACAGTGGACAGTCATGACTTGGAGGACAGTCATTATGTGGAGGACAGTGGACAGTCATGACATGGAGGACAGTGGACAGTCATGACTTGGAGGACAGTCATTATGTGGAGGACAGTGGACAGTCATGACTTGGAGGACAGTGGACAGTCATTATGTGGAGGACAGTGGACAGTCATGACATGGAGGACAGTGGACAGTCATGACATGGAGGACAGTGGACAGTCTTGACGTGGAGGACAGTGGACAGTCATGACTTGGAGGACAGTGGACAGTCATGACGTGGAGAACAGTGGACAGTCATTATGTGGAGGACAGTGGACAGTCATGACATGGAGGACAGTGGACAGTCTTGACGTGGAGGACAGTGGAGAGTCATTATGTGGAGGACAGTGGACAGTCATGATGTGGAGGACAGTGGACAGTCATGACTTGGAGGACAGTGGACAGTCATGACATGGAGGACAGTGGACAGTCTTGACATGGAGGACAGTGGACAGTCATGACTTGGAGGACAGTGGACAGTCATGAAATGGAGGACAGTGGACAGTCATGACGTGGAGGACAGTGGACAGTCATGACGTGGAGGACAGTGGACAGTCATGACGTGGAGGACAGTGGACAGTCATAACGTGGAGGACAGTGGACAGTCATGATGTGGAGGACAGTGGACAGTCATGATGTGGAGGACAGTGGACAGTCATGACGTGGAGGACAGTGGACAGTCATGACATGGAGGACAGTGGACACTCATTATGTGGAGGACAGTGGACAGTCATGACATGGAGGACAGTGGACACTCATTATGTGGAGGACAGTGTGTAGTTGTGATGTCTCCATACCTACAAAGCCAGGTCTACACTGACAGAGGAAGTCTCCCATGCCGTCCTTACAGAGACCGTCATTCTGACAGGGTGCCGAGTCACACTCATCTATGTCACTCTCACACTTAGCCCCTGAGAGAGAAACACACTGTCACAGTCATATAAGACAACTAACCAATAAGGCCCGAGGGAATGTGATATATGGACACAGCCCTTAGCCGTGGTATATTGGCCATATATCACAAACCCCAGAGGTGCCTTATTGCTATTATAAACTGGTTACCAACATAATAAGAGCAGTAAAAATAAACGGTTGTCATACCCGTGGTATAAGGTGTGATATACCATGGCTGTCAGCCAATCAGCATTCAGTGCTCGAACCACCCAGTTTATAACTAATAATAACTTCTCATTGCTCTGATGATCATTGTTTGACTGAAAGCTTAAGTGCGTGTGTAACCGGTGTGAAATCGCTAGCTGGTTAGCAGTGTTTTAATCGGTGATGTTACTTGCTCTAAGACCTTAAAGTAGTTGTCTCCCTTGCTCTGCAAGGGCCTTGGCTTTCATGACGTCATAGGTAATGGTGCTTCGAGGGTGACTGTTGTTGATGTGTGCAGAGAGTCCCTGATTCATGCCCAGGTTGAGGCGAGGAGAGGGACGGAAGAACACTGTTACATGTGGAAGTTCTCTTTTCATTCCATTCATAACTGTTTTAGTTTACCTGTGAAACCAGGAAGACAGGTGCACACGTATCCCGCCCCCACCTCCTCACACGTGCCCCTGTTCTGACACGGATTCAGGAAACACTCATGGAACACCTGAGGAGACACAGGTACAGTCATGTGGTTGTGAGTTATGGTTATGAGTGGGATCACTTCAGGAGGAAGAGAGCATTTCATTCTCACATTCCGTACTCATCGTACTCATAAGCATTACTGAAAACAACTCATCATCCCCAGTGCACTCTAGTCTAAGATAACTTCTCTGGGGACCTTTGTTTAGTTCCCTGTAAGTTACCAGGACTTCATTGAGGACCATGGACCTTTTTGGATGTTTTAAGGACTTTCATTTTACTAGTCCTTAGGACACCACGTGATGACGTTGTTAGGATGTTCTTTGGACGTTGTGTCATGGTCCCCTGGAGGTTTTGTCTACCTCCCGGGTTGTCCCGGGATGTCCCCGAGGACGTTTTTAGCACGTTGTTGGTGTCATGGTCCCCCGAAGGTCCCCTGAACATTCTTGTGTCATGGTCCCCTGGACATTTTTGTCAGGTGATGGTCACAGGTGTCCCAAACCATTATAAGTAAAGTGATGAACGGTACGCTGTCCAGCTAAAATAGTATAAAAATCTTTGACATTATGATTACATTTGAGATGATTACTTAGTAGTGACTTTTCAATATGACCCCACCTGGGATTTCTGCTGCTGTACCACAAAGTCTGTAGCTTTCTCTGAAGTCTTCTACACATTCACAATTCAAATGTGCACTTAACAAAAGAGTGCCATCTCAAATCAATCAAATCTAATTTTATCTGTCACATGTGGTGAATACAACAGGTGTAGAATTTACTGTGAAATGCTTACTTACGATCCCAACAATGCAGTTTTAAGAAAATATATATGAAATAAACTAAAGTAAAAAAAAGAAACACAATAAAATAACAATAATGAAGCTATATACAAGGGGATACCGGTACCGAGTCAATGTGCGGGGGTACAGGTTAGTCGAGGTAATTGAGGTAATATGTACATGTAAAGTGCATTCCATATTTACATAACTTTTCAGACCATAGGTACTGAATGTGTAGAAGACAAATTTTCTATGAGCCTCGAAATTGACCTCAGGTGCATCCTGTTTACATTGATCCTCCTTGAGATGTTTCTACAACTTGAACGGAGTCCACCTGTGGTAAATTCAATTGATTGGACATGATTTGGAAAGGCACACATCTGTCTTTATAAGGCCCTACAGTTGACAGTGCATGTCAGAGCAAAATGCAAGGCATGAGGTCGAAGTAATTGTCAATAGAGCTCCGATACAGGATTGTGTTGAGGCACAGATCTGGGGAAGGGTAACAAAAAAGACCCTCAGACCATGAGAAACAAGATTCCCTGGTCTGATGAAACCAAGTTTGAACACTTTGGCCTGAATGCCAACTGCCACGTCTGGAGAAAACCAAAAGACTGCCACCATGGTGGTGGCAGCATCATACTGTGGGGATTTTTTTCAGCGGCATGGACTGGGAGACTAGTCAGGATTGAGGGAAAGGTAAACAGAGCAAAGAACAGAGATCCTTGATGAAAACCTGCTCCTGAGCACTTGGGACCTCAGACTGGAGTGAAGGTTCACCTTCCAACAGGACAATAACCCTTAGCACACAGCCAATACAACGGAGGAGTGGCTTCGGAACAAGTCTCTGAATGTCCTTGAGTGGCCCAGCCAGAGCCCAAACTTGAACCCGATCGAACATCTCTGGAGAGACCTGAAAATAGCTAAAAAGCGACGCTCCCCATCCAAACTGAGAGCTTGAGAGGATTTGCAGAGAAGAATGGGAGAAACTCCCAAAATACAGGTGTGCCAAGCTTGTAGCGTCAAACCCAAGAAGACTCAAGGCTGTAATCGCTGTCAAAGGTCCTTCAACAAAGTACTGAGTAAAGGATCTGAATACTTAAGTGATATTTCAGTTTTAAATTTTTTATACATTTGTACAATTTCTAAAAACCTGTTTTTTCTTGGTCCTTATGGGGCATTGTGTGTAGATTGATGAGCAAAAAAAATGATTTAATACATTTTAGAATAAGGCTGTAACGTAGCAAAATGTGGAAAAAGTCAAGGGGTCTGAATACTTTCTGAATGCACTGCAGATAGGGGCAAAGTGACTATGCATAGATAATACACAGCGAGTAGCAGCAGTATAATAAAAGGGGGGTCAATGCAAATAGTCTAGGTAGCCATTTGATTAATTCCAGCAGTCTTATGGCTTGGGGGAGAAGCTGTTAAGGAGCCTTTTGGACCTCGACTTGGGGCTCCGGTACTACTTGCCGTGCGGTAGCAGAGAGAACAGTCTATGACTTGGGTGGCTGGAGTTTTTGACAATTTTTAGTATAGAGGTCCTGGATGGCAGGAAGCTTGGCCCCAGTGCCTTACGGTCAGATGATGAGCAGTTGCCATACCAGGCGATGATACAACCGGTCAGTATACTCTCGATGGTGCAGCTGTAGAACTTTTTCAGGATCTGGGGACCCATGACAAATCTTTTCAGTCTCCTGAGGGGGAATAGTGGTTGTCATGCCCTCTTCATGACTGTCTTGGTGTGTTTGGACCATAATAGTTGGTGATGTGGACACCAAGGAACTTGAAGCTCTCAACCCGCACTGCTATTCACTCATTTATTTAATTTACTTATTTCAGCAGTTTGGGTTTTCAGTATAGTTGTCTAATGTTGGTGGGGCATATTATTCTGTTTTCATGTTACTCCGGAATTTCAGTGTATTTTAACAGAGCTGAGGTTTACTTTGAAGTGCAAAGTGTAGGAATAGGCCTGCATGTCACGACACCAACGGATGGTGGCGCCCCTCCTCGACCAGGCGGCGCTCGGCGGTCGTTATCGCCGGCCTACTAGCTGCCATCGATCCTTTTTGTTTCACTTTCTGTTGGTTAGGTCTAGGTAGGCACGCACCTGTTTTGGTTTAGTTATTAGTAGGGGGGGGTTATTTAGTCTA
Organism: Salmo trutta; assembly: GCF_901001165.1. NCBI lineage: Eukaryota > Metazoa > Chordata > Actinopteri > Salmoniformes > Salmonidae > Salmo > Salmo trutta. Next base: position 50,711,238 of record NC_042961.1, on the reverse strand, counting down.
GCAAGGTATGTCTGTGTTTGTGCGTGATTATTTTCGTCAGGTTGTACGTCTGGGGAACAGGTGTTTTTTCCCTTCTGCCTGTGGGTTTTGTGGCAGTGTGTTTTGGGCTGCGTCCCTACGCTGTGTTCGGGCTGTTTACGGGTATTTGTTTTACCTTGCCCTGCCCTACCTGTTTTTGGCAAGTGTGGATTGTTTATTAAAAACGAGTGTTCACGGACTTGTGTCTCCTGCGCCTGACTTCAACCCTCCTGCTTCCTTGAGCATTCTGACACTACAGGTGAAATCCGTCAGGAGAGGACATGTTAAATAACATTGACTGTATGAATAAACATACACAATGTAATTATGTATGTTAAATATTTAAGTTCCAAAACACTGTTGAGGAAGAACTTGTTCCAACGATCAGACAGAGCTTGTTTTTAAGAGTTTATTCAAGCAACTGCAAGGAAGTTTACTCTCCTGAAATTTCCCGGGGAGGAACTTGATTATTTACATATCACACAGTCTTTATATACTTTATCTACACAGAGCTGTTTACCCCTCCAAGGGGGTGGCAAACTTACAAAAGAGATAAGGGGTCATTGGCTCCACTTCCTTAGAAAAATAATAAAAACAAGAACCAGTTCTAACAGCCTATGTGTCTAAGATAGGGGATGATTGATAAGACCTTTAGAGCCTAAACAGACAAGGGAAGATTTCAGCCTGGCTGGCTGTTAGTGTCTCAGAGATAAGGAGACAGGAATAAATCACTCCACTGTGTGGTACTGTATGTAAAGAGGTTACCGGACAGCTGTGGAAAACGATCAGTTGAATAGTGTTATTCAACTCAAGCATTTACACAGCATTAGACTTTGCTCCAACGATCCTAAAAGCACTTTTTGTGGGTGTCCCTAACATTGCCAAAAGACAAAGAGCTGTGACTGGATCAGTGGTTCACCAATCAGGGCCTTAGCAACAGTAACAAGGGGAGATGTGTAGTGTGGGTAAAAAATGTTTTGGAGGAGGAGAACATTTCTTTGCGACCATCAGGTGACGTCTCCGGGACAAACTGGGAATTAGACAAAAACCTCCAGGGGACCATGACACAATATCCTGACAACTTTAGGCGACCATTTTGTGACGTCCTAGTGACTCATTATTGTTTGCATGGTAACCCCTTGAGGTCTCTTGAGGACATGGGTCAGTCAGTCAGTCTCACCTGGCTGCTAGCCTGGTAGTCCTGGGATATCACCACCTCTGGGGCTGATGTCACACTCTCTTCCTTGGGCAGGAAACTAGAGCCAAAACCTGACAGAGGGGAGGGAGAGAGGGAGTGATGGAGGGGGAGTGAGAGGGGGAGACAGAGAGGAGGAGAGATAGATGGAGAGAGAGAGAGACAGAGAGAGAGAGGATGAGGAGAGAGAGACAGACAGAGAGAGAGGATGAGGAGAGAGAGAGAGAGAGAGAGAGAGAGAGAGAGAGAGAGAGAGAGAGAGAGAGAGAGAGAGAGAGAGAAAGAAAGAAAGAAAGAAAGAAAGACAGAATAGGACGAGAGAAAAAAGAGAGAGGGATTCATTAAGCTCATATTTATTCTACAGCCACGGTTGGCTCTCATACTTATGGCCTTTATTTTGTAGGGTATTTCATTCTCCAGTAGTTACATGTCTAATACATTTCCATTCCCCAGCAGTTACATGTCTAATACATTTCCATTCCCCAGTAGTCACATGTCTAATACATTTCCATTCCCCAGTAGTCACATGTCTAATACATTACCATTCCCCAGTAGTCACATGTCTAATACATTTCCATTCCCCAGTAGTCACATGTCTAATACATTTCCATTCCCCAGTAGTCACATGTCTAATACATTTCCATTCCCCAGTAGTCACATGTCTAATACATTACCATTCCCCAGTAGTCACATGTCTAATACATTTCCATTCCCCAGTAGTCACATGTCTAATACATTTCCATTCCCCAGTAGTCACATGTCTAATACATTACCATTCCTCCTTTAGTCACATGTCTAATACATTTCCATTCCCCAGTAGTCACATGTCTAATACATTTCCATTCCCCAGTAGTCACATGTCTAATACATTTCCATTCCTCCTTTAGTCACATGTCTAATACATTACCATTCCCCAGTAGTCACATGTCTAATACATTACCATTCCCCAGTAGTCACATGTCTAATACATTTCCATTCCCCAGTAGTCACATGTCTAATACATTTCCATTCTTTCCTGTGCCTTTATCAAAATCCCTTTTCCATTCAGTGGCCCAGTCTCAAACAATGCTGTATGTCTACAGTCTCAAATAATACCCTGTTATCAGTCTAGTGTCATTTTGACCAGAACCATGTGTCAGTAGTCCTGTGGTGCATAGGATGGCATTACAGATGCAGACTCAGGTCAAAGGTTGAGCACTATAGGGAACAAGGGTGTCATGAATACACTATAATTCAGTTCAAACTTGATTTTCACCAGAGGAACATTTGGTTGCATATATACTGTATAAGCAGTAAGGAATATGGTGTAATTAAGTAATTAAGTAAATAAACTCAGCAAGTGTAGTGTAACAGTAGTGTGTGATGTGAAATTCAGCCAGTGTAGTGTAACAGTAGGGTGTGATGTGAAATTCAGCCAGTGTAGTGTAACAGTAGGGTGTGATGTGAAATTCAGCCAGTGTAGTGTAACAGTAGGGGGTGATGTGAAATTCAGCCAGTGTAGTGTAACAGTAGGGTGTGATGTGAAATTCAGCCAGTGTAGTGTAACAGTAGGTTGTGATGTGAAATTCAGCCAGTGTAGTGTAACAGTAGGGTGTGATGTGAAATTCAGCCAGTGTAGTGTAACAGTAGGGTGTGATGTGAAATTCAGCCAGTGTAGTGTAACAGTAGTGTGTGATGTGAAATTCAGCCAGTGTAGTGTAACAGTGGGGTGTGATGTGAAATTCAGCCAGTGTAGTGTAACAGTAGGGTGTGATGTGAAATTCAGCCAGTGTAGTGTAACAGTAGGGTGTGATGTGAAATTCAGCCAGTGTAGTGTAACAGTAGGGTGTGATGTGAAATTCAGCCAGTGTAGTGTAACAGTAGGGGGTGATGTGAAATTCAGCCAGTGTAGTGTAACAGTAGGGTGTGATGTGAAATTCAGCCAGTGTAGTGTAACAGTAGTGTGTGATGTGAAATTCAGCCAGTGTAGTGTAACAGTAGGGTGTGATGTGAAATTCAGCCAGTGTAGTGTAACAGTAGTGTGTGATGTGAAATTCAGCCAGTGTAGTGTAACAGTAGGGTGTGATGTGAAATTCAGCCAGTGTAGTGTAACAGTAGGGTGTGATGTGAAATTCAGCCAGTGTAGTGTAACAGTAGGGTGTGATGTGAAATTCAGCCAGTGTAGTGTAACAGTAGGGTGTGATGTGAAATTCAGCCAGTGTAGTGTAACAGTAGGGTGTGATGTGAAATTCAGCCAGTGTAGTGGAACAGTAGGGTATGATTTGAAACTCAGCCGGTGTAGTGTAACAGTAGGGTGTGATGTGAAACTCAGCCAGTGTAGTGAAACTCACTGGAGCAGTGTTGTATGGCAGTGGCCCCGGTGACTGTGGTGGTGCCGTAAAAAGGGCAGGCAAGGCAGTAGGAGCGGCCGTGGTCGGGTTGGTAGTAGTCTCTGGGGCAGGGGTAGCAGGGGACCAACCCTGTTCGAGAGAAATGACCTGCCAGACAAGGAACTGGAGGGGAAGGGGAGAGGGGAGACAGTTAGTCAGTGTCACAGATTAAAGTAAACTCAGTAGTCATATTTTTATGCAGAGTCAGGGAGTTCAGTCTGAGTGTCAGGTCTGTGGTTTCCCCTCCCCTCTTTCATTTTATTTAACTTGGCAAGTCAGTTAAGAACAAATTCTTATTTACAATGACGGCCTACCCCGGCCAAACCGACGCTGGGGCAATTGTGCATCGCCCTATGGGCCTCCCAATCACAGCCGGATGTGATTCAGCCTGGATTCGAACCAGGGACTGCAGTGACGCCTCTTACACTGAGATGCAGTGCCTTAGACCGCTGCGCCACTCGGGAGCCTCTTCACAGGGTCAGTGGTGAGTTCAGAGTCTGAGTACTGTATAGTTTCTGTCTCTCTCTCTCTAACTCACCTCCACACTCAGACATCTCCCTTGCCCCGCTGGTGACGGTGGAGGTCTCATCCGGACAGACCAGACACTCTCTGGATCCAAACCCAGGCTGGTAGTGCCCCAGTGGGCACGACTCACACGTCTCCAGCCCATTCACAGAGTAACCTCCAGGCCTGCACTGCTCTGAAAACACACACAGAAACACATACACTATAAACATATCACAGTAAAGAGGTCATTATGTTCATAGCCTTCAGGATATTGTAGAGATGGTGCCACCTGCTCATGATGAATAGAGTTGATGATACAGTATTTTAGGACCCATTTTTCCTGGTCAGTTCTGACTAGGTACTGGGACCCAGTGTTTTTTTCCTAGTCAGATCACTTGGTCAGAAAAACTCCAGGCCCTATGTACAGTATAACCAATGTATGAGGACCTTGTACATGTCTTTTACCTCTGGAGGGTTACAGCATTTACCTCTGGAGGGTTACAGCATTTACATCTGGAGGGTTACAGTGTTTTACCTCTGGATGGTTACAGCATTTACATCTGGAGGGTTACAGTGTTTTACCTCTGGATGGTTACAGTGTTTTACCTCTGCAGGGTTACAGTGCTTTACCTCTGGAGGGTTACAGTGTTTTAACTCTGGAGGGTTACAGTGTTTTACCTCTGGAGGTTTACAGTACTTTACCTCTGGAGGGTTACAGTGTTTTACCTCTGGAGGGTTACTGTGTTTTACCTCTGGAGGGTTACAGTGTTTTACCTCTGGAGAGTAACAGTGTTTTACCTCTGCAGGGTTACAGTGTTTTACCTCTGGAGGGTTACAGTGTTTTACCTCTGGAGAGTAACAGTGTTTTACCTCTGGAGGGTTACAGTGTTTTACCTCTGGAGGGTTACAGTGTTTTACCTCTGGAGGGTTACAGTGTTTTACCTCTGCAGGGTTACAGTGTTTTACCTCTGGAGGGTTACAGTGTTTTACCTCTGGAGGGTTACAGTGTTTTACCTCTGGAGGGTTACAGTGTTTTACCTCTGGAGAGTAACAGTGATTTACCTCTGCAGGGTTACAGTGTTTTACCTCTGGAGGGTTACAGTGTTTTACCTCTGCAGGGTTACAGTGTTTTACCTCTGCAGGGTTACAGTGTTTTACCTCTGCAGGGTTACAGTGTTTTACCTCTGGAGGGTTACAGTGTTTTACCTCCGGAGAGTAACAGTGTTTTACCTCTGCAGGGTTACAGTGTTTTACCTTTGCACTGGTCCTGGCTGCGTGCATGGAGGTAGGCTGTGGATGATCCATCAGGACAGGTCTTACACTCCATCTGACCCTCCTGTTCCTGGAAGGACCCCAGCCAGCAGCTCTCACACTCTGCATACTCCAGGGAGTAGTAGGTTCCCACCGGACACTGGACTGGAACACACAGAATACATAACCACATATAATTACATACATTACCACACATAGCCAGACATATTTACACATTACCACACATAGCCAGACATATTTACACATTACCACACATAGCCAGACATATTTACACATTACAACACATAGCCAGACATATTTACACATTACCACACATAGCCAGACATATTTACATATTTCCACACATAGCCAGACATATTTACACATTACAACACATAGCCAGACATATTTACACATTACAACACATAACTAGAGAGTAGTAGATCCCCACCAACCACTGGACTGAGGCACACAGCAACCCATATGGACACTCATTAATTAATGAATGAATGCATCCATTAATTAATTCATCCATCAAACCATTAATTCATTCATTCCTTCATTAATACTGTATGTGGACACTGTGAACCTGGAGACCACGCTAAAGATATATACTGTTACTGTGTGTATCTCAGGGCCCACTACTCACCACACATCCTCCCGTTAAGTACAGACCCAGGTCGGCAGAACAGAGAGGCCCTCTTGCTCTCCAGGGACTTGGGGTCAGCCACCACAATCATCTCCGAAGACACGTGATATGACGACAGAGGCTGCTTGGCCAGCGTCCGCTTCAGCCGATTGGTCAGCTGCTCCAGGGTCCGCAACAGCCGCTTCTGATTGGCTACCTCCACCGAGTCATTCCTGGACGAGGGCAACGGGATGCTTGCTGGGAGAATGGGCACAGCTCAAAGGACGGGACTCGAACGACAACAACAACAACTAACACTCAATTCTAAATCCGTCCCTACTCCCCTCTAGGTCAGGGCTATTCAATGGCTATGCAATTCCAACCCTCTAAGGCCAAATTATATGGTACTTAAATGATCAATTAACGTAATTGATTGTCCAAAGACTTCACTCCCAGACTCACATAATGAATATAATTATCAATCAATCAATCGTCTACCCTGGTCTGAAACAACTTTATTAGGTAGCCAAGTGCTTCCCAATGGGCAGTAAAGTGTTCGTCCATCAGGCATTATGTGAGCACATCCAAAGAAACTTGCCAGGTGCTCGTTTGATGTAACAGATCAAAATAAACAAAATATACCGGCATACTGTCATATGCTTAGTAACATGAACATGAGTGTGTTAACACGGGTATGATGACAGTCCCTCCCTCATAGCTACCTGTGATGTTGAAGAAGATCTGTATCTTTTGGTCTCTGGTGGGGCCGGTGATCTTACGGTGCCTCTTGGCGCGGTAATGGGAGGTTCCCGTCCTGCCGGGAGCGTCCTGCTGCATAGGAGTTCTCTGGCTGTCCGTGGCAAAGCCTGTATCGAAGTAGGCATAGTCCTGACCACTCTGGGGTCCCCAGTTACTGCCCCATCCTCCTGGACCTGGGAGAGGGGAGGCAGAGGGGAGACAGAGGGGAGACAGAGGGGAGGCAGAGGGGAGGGAGAGGGGAGACAGAGGGGAGACAGAGGGGAGACAGAGGGGAGACAGAGGGGAGGCAGAGGGGAGGGAGAGGGGAGACAGAGGGGAGACCGAGGGGAGACAGAGGGGAGGCAGAGGGGAGGGAGAGGGGAGACAGAGGGGAGAGAGGGGAGACAGAGGGGAGACAGAGGGGAGGGAGAGGGGAGGCAGAGGGGAGAGGAGAGGGAGAGGGGAGAGGGAGAGGGGAGGCAGAGTGGAGGCAGAGGGGAGGGAGAGGGAGGAAGAGGGAAGGGAGGGAGATGGAGGAAGAGGGAAGGGAGGGAGGGAAAGAGGGGGAGGTGCAGGGAGAGGGGAGACAGAGGGGAAGAAGAGGGGAGGGAGGGGGGAGGGAAAGAGAGGGAGGGGTAGGGAGAGGGGGAGGGCAAGGGGAGGTAGGGAGGGGGGAGAGAGAGAGAGAGGGGAAGGTGGGAAGGAAGGGGGGGTTGTAGGGCAAATACATTCATGTCGAGGCTCTACTGCTTGTACAGTACAATCTTATAGTTGGGGAAAGGAGTTTTTACAGGCAACATGTCTGGGCTGTTTGTACAACCTATAACAAGGTCACATGATCACATGGTCAGGGAAAACTCCTGGCCCAATAGTAATTGACAAGGTCTTACCGATGGCGAATCCATTCTCATAGTCGTAGTTGTACTCCAGACAGTGGCCCTGTGACATCACATCTAACTTGCAGGCAACATCATCGTTACTGCAGATGGTCGGGAGCTATGGATACAGTTGAGAGAGAAAGGAAACGTATAGTGTGTGTGTGTGTGTGTGTGCGTGCGTGCGTGCGTGTGTGCCACCGTGTGTACTCCTGTGTTCTCACCATGTCTCCTAGTTTAGTGCTGAACTCCCCAGTGAAGGACTTGACCAGGTCCAAGTCATCACAGCGAGAGGCTTTGAACAGCATCTCAAAGTGCTTAAACCCATGGTTGGCAATACGGTTCACTGAGATAGAGGGACAGGCCACACACACACACACACACACACACACACACACACCGACACAGACGTGCAAACACACACACACACATTATTTCATTTCAATAATGAAAAGCCTGCATGTACAGCTACTGAAACTGTAACATTAGAGGTGGAAAGAGAGGATGCGACTTCATATGACTTCTGTTTTTTATCACTGGTACTATTTTCACAATCATGTGGTGAATTTTCAAACCTCTTTGTACAAAACTCCAAACTGGTAACACTTGTAAACCAGCCAGTCTTACATTTAAAACCTTTTATTGTGCGTTGCTTTTGTCTGACGACATCTTATTCCCAAATAAAAGTTGACTGTGAAATTTAATGAGTACATTGGTTTAATCACCAAAACACAATATAATCACATCTTCCATATTAAGTCATTTTAACAACCAGTTAATCCAATAGCAAATTTAAGAAACATGATTCAAAATTGCCCTTTGAATGTAGTTTGCAACAGTACTGTAAATTACAATACATTACACTGTTTTCACATTAGGCAATACACTTGCACTACCCATTAAAATGGATCAATTTATAGGTGTGATCATTGAACACATCTTTCACAGTGTAATAAAATGAACGAAATGAAAGAAACAATGTTTAGCAGCAACTAGTTTGCATTAAGTCTGTCTTAAGCAGTTGGCCATATGTTCTCATCGAAATCGCAGTAAATGTCCTCATTGGTCATACTTTAGGTTCTCATTGACATCACAGTAAATGTCCTCATTGGTAATACTTTAGGTTCTCACTGACATCACAGTAAATGTCCTCATTGGTCATACTTTAGGTTCTCATTGACATCACAGTAAATGTCCTCATTGGTAATACTTTAGGTTCTCATTGACATCACAGTAAATGTCCTCATTGGTAATACTTTAGGTTCTCACTGACATCACAGTTAATGTCCTCATTGGTCATACTTTAGGTTCTCACTGACATCACAGTAAATGTCCTCATTGGTCATACTTTAGGTTCTCATTGACATCACAGTAAATGTCCTCATTGTTCATGCACCTGGAGATAAACCTTTTGGCACGGCGAATCCAAGCCTGACATTCTGTAGGTATGACGTCATTGCATATCTCATCCATGGCCTTAAGTAGGGTGATACGCTCATGGGGATGGCAATCATACATCTTCCAGCTTTATTATAATCGTGTATTGTGTTTTACAGTATTATATTGCACTTGTGTTTCGGAGTTGTCCTGTACGTGACTCAGTTCATAAGAGCATGGCATGTTTACTTCATAAGGGATGCATTTATTTATTGTTTTGGACTTTCTGGATTATTTGCTTATTGGTATTGTATTGATATTGTACTACTGCACTGTGGGAGCTAGAAACACAAGCATTTCACTACACCTGCTGTGACATCTGCTAATCTCTGTACGCGACCAATCAACGTTGATATAAATGTGTTTGTTACATACAGCACATCGCTGATCTTGTCAATATCAGATGTTTTGTAAACTTACTGTGAAGTAAAATCATAATACTCATCATCATAGTAGTACATTCGAGTATTATATCATATACTGAACAAAAATATAAACGCAACATGCAACGATTTCAAACATTTCACTGTTACAGTTCTAATGAAGAAATCAGTCAATATAAATAAATAAATGAGGCCCTACTCTATGGATTTCACCTGACTGGGAATACAGATATGCATCTGTTGGTCACAGATATGTGGATCAGAAAACCAGTCAGTATCTGGTGTGACCACCATTTGCCTAATGCAGTGTGTCACATCTCCTTTGCATAGCGTTGATCAGGTTGTTGATTGTGGCCTGTGGAATGTTGTCCCACTCCTTTTCAATGGCTGTGCGAAGTTTCTGGATATTGGCGGCTAGCGGAACACGTTGTCGTACACGTCGATCCAGAGCATCCCAAACATGCTCAATGGGTGACATTTCTGATGAGTATGCAGGCCATGGAATTCCAGCTTCCAGGAATTGTGCACAGATCCTTGTGACATGGGACTGTGCATTATCATGCTGAAACATGAGGTGATGGCGGCGGATGAATGGCATGACAATGGGCCTCAGGAACTCATCACGATATCTCCGTCTCTTCAAATTGCCATCGATAAAATGCAATTGTGTTCGTTGTCCATAGCTTATACCTGCCCATACCATAACCCCACCGCCACCATGGGGCACTCTGTTCACAACGTTAACATTAGCAAACCACTTGCCCACACGAGACCATTTTAGAGTGGCCTTTTATTGCCCCCAGCACAAGGTGCACCGGTGTAATGATCATAATGTTTAATCAGTTTCTTGATATGCCACACCTGTCAGGTGGATTATGAATTCTCTAGGCAAATGAGAAATGCTCACTAAAAGGGATGTAAACAAATTTATGCACAACATTTTAGAGAAATAAGCTTTTAGTGAGTATGGAACATTTCTGGGATCTTTTATTTCAGCACATATACATTATATTTTGTTCAGTATACTTTTATGTTTCTACTTTACAGATACATTTTCATTATTTAGTTTTCAAAATATGTAGTAGTTAAACCAGTTCACATGTAAAATCTATAGGTTTAGCAAACGTTTGGCGTGATCATCAATTAAAAGCAGTCGGGTTAAGTAATAGTAAAATGTATTTTAATCCTTGATACCCATGTATCAATCTAAGTAAGGTAATAAAAAAATCCCCATCAAATGGGACTCGTCTGAAGTCGGTAACGCTGATGCGCCAACTTCTGTCTGTAGCCTCCAAACCGTTTGAGCTACAAACTAATATGAAGAGGGGCGACTCTCACAAACCCGCTGGTGTTTTGCATTTTGTTCTACGACCCCCACAAGTGTCACGGGACTCGTCTGAAGGTAACCCATACAAACTAATGGTATTATGGAGGTGCTTTGTCCCATATTTCCTGAGCTTTCTTATAGCCCCTAGATATAGGACAGACACTTCAAATACTTATTCCTTATGATACATTTTTTGACTGTCTTTTTTGCCATTCGTGAATGTGCTGTTCAATGCATTTCTATGGGCTATAGTAAAGGCCAAATTCAATATTTTATCAAATCATTTGAATTTATATATTTTTTATACCTAAAGGGGTCCTAAAATTCAAAATCAAATAGCTAAATTATCCATGGTATGACCATCTTAAAACAATTCCATATGTTAGCTTAGTCAATTGAAAATGTGCTTAGAGTTTTGAAAAACTGCCTTTTTGATTATCTGCCTTGAGCTTCACATACTTGTGAAAATTGCACCAAAGTGATGAAAATAAACTCTCAAAGAAAATGTACTACAGGTATGTGTCCCAAATGGCACCCGTACCCAAAGATCAGGGTTCAAAGTAGTGCACTATATAGTGAATAGGGTTCCATTTGGGATGTAACCTATGATTAAGGTCACTCACAGGAGCAGTCGGGTCTGTCGGGCGAGTGTGGCGGCTCCCACACTCCGTTGTTGGCACAGAAGTAGCTGTGGACGGCCTGCTGTGTGAAGCTGTATCTGTCTTCACAGTACAGAGTACAGTTGACTCCGTCCTCCTCTTCTGAACAGGAGAACTCCCCATTCACTGGGACGAAGGGCTGCTCACATGTAGACCCTGGGATATAATAGAGACACACAGAGCTTCATGGGTAATGTAGTTATGGGGCTGGCTGAATTATATTAAATAAAATACATATTGTACTTATTTTGTGTGCACCCAGTTGATAGGTAATGTAGTACAATATGGAGGAAGGAAAGAAAGTGGATAGCAAATGTGAAGTAGAGTACCAAACAATTGATTTGAGATTTCATCCTATTCCAAAATACTGAAGCTCTGCTTAAACCAAATAAAAAAATATTAAATATCACATAAATACATGAACATTAAAACAAATCCTTTAGTTGAATAAAGATCTAAGTGCCTGTAGTGTTTAGGCCTACCTTGTAAAGCCACAACACTGTACAGATATAGATGTACAGAATAAACTTGTAAACTCTAGAATACTCTGGTCAACTCTAGTATACTCTGGTCAGCTCTAGTATACTCTGGTCATCTCCAGTACACTCTAGTAAACTCTAGTAAGCTCTTTCCTTTTACCTTGTACAGTGATGGTGAGGTGGCAGGTGCGGTTGTTGCCTGCCTGATCCGTAGCTGTGTAGCTCACCACCGTCTCTCCGACAGGGAATAGAGAGCCTGGTGTGTGCGTGGTGGACACACTCAGACGCCCACCTGAGAATGGTACACAACACACAAAAACAACAACTAACACTTATGTATGATCTTGCAGACCGTCTCTGGGACATTAAAGCAAAGACCAACTATGTACTTTGGCTTTCTTATCATTTGTTGGATCATGGGTTTAAATCCTTGGTTTAACCCTTGAAAGTCAAATGTCTTGTCATTGCTCCCGAGTGGCGCAGCGGTCTAAGGCACTGCATCTCAGTGCTAGAGGCGTCACTACAGACCTTGGTTCGATTCCAGGCTGTATCACGACCGGCCGTGATTGGGAGTCCCATAGGGCGGTGCGCAATTGGACCAGCGCCATCCGGGTTAGAGTTTGGCCGGGGTAGGCCGTCATTGTAAATAAGAATTTGTTCTCAACTGACATGCCTAGTTAAATAAAGGTTAAATAAAAATAAAATACAAAATAAGTCATGTTTAAAAGACACCTAGATAAAGTACAGTATCATTAATAGCCCTGCAGAGAGCAGTGTTGGGTCAGTTACCATAGATGGCAGAATGAGTCACTCTCATCCTGGTTAACCATAAAAGTTATATAAAGGCAGGGCATGTTGACACATGTTGAAACGGCTGGTCTCTTCCTCAGAGCATCACATGGCACCAGAATAAATAGTTATCATCATCATCATCTGGGCAGACTGGGGGTAATTACTACCTTCTGGATAAATTCATGGATGGAGGGACTGATGAAGGGATGAATGGATGGATTAGAGAGAGAAAGAGAGAGAGAAAAAGAAAGATGCTGTCCTAGGCGCACACACACACACACGCACACACGCACACACAAAGACCCAGCCGTCCCCCCTCTCCAGGGGAAGCCTTGTACTACAGTAGTTCACCTGTTCACCTAGTTAAGGGCTTGATGATTAGTTGACAAGTTGAATCAGGTGTGCTAGCTCTGGAATAGATCAAATACATGGAACGGCTGGGGGGCCCCGAGGAGAGGTTGGAGAACCACTGGTCTAACACAGATACAGTAGAGTAGAGTAGAACCACAGGTCTAGACACAGACACAGATACAGTAGAGTAGAGCCACTGGTCTAACACAGACACAGTAGAGTAGAGTAGAACCACAGGTCTAGACACAGACACAGATACAGTAGAGTAGAACCACTGGTCTAACACAGACACAGATACAGTAGAGTAGAACCACTGGTCTAACACAGACACAGATACAGTAGAGTAGAACCACTGGTCTAACACAGACACAGTAGAGTAGAGTAGAACCACAGGTCTAGACACAGTAGAGTAGAGTAGAACCACTGGTCTAACACAGACACAGTAGAGTAGAGTAGAACCACAGGTCTAGACACAGACACAGTAGAGTAGAGTAGAACCACTGGTCTAGACACAGACACAGTAGAGTAGAGTAGAGTAGAGTAGAGTAGAGTAGAGTAGAGTAGAGTAGAGTAGAGTAGAGTAGAGTAGAGTAGAGTAGAACCACTGGTCTAGACACAGACACAGTAGAGTAGAGTAGAGTAGAGTAGAGTAGAGTAGAGTAGAGTAGAGTAGAGTAGAGTAGAGCAGAGTAGAACCACTGGTCTAGACACAGACACAGTAGAGTAGAGTAGAGTAGAGTAGAGTAGAGCAGAGTAGAACCACTGGTCTAGACACAGACACAGTAGAGTAGAGTAGAGTAGAGTAGAGTAGAGTAGAGTAGAGTAGAGTAGAGTAGAGTAGAGTAGAGTAGAGCCACTGGTCTAGACACAGACACAGTGGAGTAGAGTAGAGTAGAGTAGAGTAGAGTAGAGTAGAGTAGAGTAGAGTAGAGTAGAGTAGAGCAGAGTAGAACCACTGGTCTAACACAGACACCGTAGAGTAGTGGCCGTGTCTCCCCTGCCAGGCAGTCAGTCTCCAACTAAATATAACCCAGGCAGCACCAGGGACCAGGGCGTGTGTGTGTGTGTGTGTGTGTGTGTGTGTGTGTGTGTGTGTGTGGGAATCAGGGCGTGGGCCTGATGGAAAAACAAAACATGCTGACGTTGGAGTAACGTCCGAGTGACGTCGTCTCGCCACCTTGGTTAAAAACCACAACGTGGTTATTTCTGTTTGCTTGTTGATGGCATATCGTGTGTGGACCTTGGCAGGAAGGTAGTGTGTGTGTGTGTGTGTGTGTGTGTGTGTGTGTGTGGCGGGGTAAGAGTGTGTGTGTATGTGTGTGTGTGTGTGTGTGTGTGTGAGTATGTGTGTCTGTCTGTCTGAGTGTGTGTATCTGTCTGACTGAGTGTATGTATCTGTCTGTCTGAGTGTGTGTATCTGTCTGTCTGAGTGTGTATATCTGTCTGACTGAGTGTGTGTATCTGTCTGACTGAGTGTGTGTATCTGTCTGACTGAGTGTGTGTATCTGTCTGACTGAGTGTGTGTATCTGTCTGACTGAGTGTGTGTATCTGTCTGACTGAGTGTGTGTGTATATCTGTCTGACTGAGTGTGTGTATCTGTCTGACTGAGTGTGTGTATATCTGTCTGACTGAGTGTGTGTATCTGTCTGACTGAGTGTGTATATCTGTCTGACTGAGTGTGTATATCTGTCTGTCTGAGTGTGTGTATCTGTCTGTCTGAGTGTGTGTATCTGTCTGACTGAGTGTGTGTATCTGTCTATCTGAGTGTGTATATCTGTCTGACTAAGTGTGTGTGTGTGTGTGTTTGTGTGTATCTGTCTGACTGAGTGTGTGTGTGTGTTTGTGTGTATCTGTCTGACTGAGTGAGTGTGTGTGTGTGTGTGTGTGTGTGTGTGTGTGTGTGTGTGTGTGTGTGTGTGTGTGTGTGTGTGTGTGTGTGTGTGTGTGTGTGTGTGTGTGTGTGTGTGTGTGTGCATGCCTGTGCTTGCATTTAAGCAAGACCCTGTGTCTGCATACTGAGTGAGGTCATCAAACTCACTGAAACATAGCTGAGGTCTGATATCCTGTCTATAAATTACACTGTTCCTGACTCAGCTGTTTACTGACACACACACACACAGAAACACTTCCTTACTGCATACTGAAACATAGCTGAGGTCTGATATCCTGTCTATAAATTACACTGTTCCTGACTCAGCTGTTTACTGACACACACACACACAGAAATACTTCCTTACTGCATACTGAAACATAGCGGAGGTCTGATATCCTGTCTATATATTACACTGTTCCTGACTCAGCTGTTTACTGACACACACACACAGAAACACTTCCTTACTGCATACTGAAACATGAGCTCTCCAGATTCTCTGTCAGCAAGTCTGTGGGTCAGCCAGCCAGAGAGGTCCAGTACTAACATCACCCTTTGACATGTGTATATGTGTGTACAGTATGTATGTGTGTGTGTGTGTGTGTGTGTGTGTGTGTGTGTGTGTGTGTGTGTGTGTGTGTGTGTGTGTGTGTGTGTGTGTGTGTGTGTGTGTGTGTGTGTGTGTGTGTTCTCTGTGCTAGCCACAGAGGTTCAGTATTAGGTGATCTATGACGCCATGGCCTTCATATTAGCCAGCACCGAACACTGTGTGTTAGAGCTCTCAGAGTAGGAGTGCTGATCTAGAATCAGTTTTGCCTTTTTTTGACATGATAATGAATAAGATTATATGGACAGGGGGAACCTGATCCTAGATCAGCACACCTCTCTGACAGTTTTTGGACAAGGACCCTGGAGCACTAGTTGTCAATATATAGTAGAAATTATGATGTAACTTTTTGTGGTATAGTAAACTGAAGGAATATACATTACTGTATATGACTCTATAATTAGTATATTATTGCATAAGTGTTTCTAGCTTAGCATATCTGTAAAGCACACACTAACTATGCTCCCAATTCACTGCTTTATTGACAACGTTTCCATCCGTCAGGTCTGACGAAGATTCGTTTTGGCACCAACATTTTTAAGGATGTGCGTATGTCCACAAACTTTTCTATAGTTCAGCATATTCCCAATAGAAATACCTGTATCTCTCAGATGTCTGAAGTGAAGTGAACTACGGCCCCTAATAAACCACGGCCCCTAATAGTATGGTGATGACAGAAACACACTGTCCTGTATACCGCACGTCCACTGTCTCTCTGTCTGTCTGGTTCACACCATTGTACTGTCACACACCCCCTGCCATCCATTTTGTCACCAAAGCCCCATACACTACCCACCACTGCGACCTGTATGCTCTTGTTGGTTGGCCCTCGCTTCATATTTGTCGCCAAACCCACTGGGTCCAGGTCATCTATAAGTCTTTGCTAGGGAAAGCCCCACCTTATCTCAGCTCACTGGTCACCATAGCAGCACCCACCCGTAGCATGCGCTCCAGCAGGTATATCTCACTGGTCACCCCCAAAGTCAATTCCTACTTTGGCCGCCTTTCCTTCCAGTTCTCTGCTGCCAATGACTAGAACGAATTGCAAAAATCACTGAAGCTGGAGACTCATATCTCCCTCACTAACTTTAAGCATCAGCTCACAGATCATTGCACCTGTACATAGCCCATCTGTAAATAGCCCATCACACTACCTCATCCCCATACTGTTATTCATTTATTTTTGCTCCTTTGCACCCCAGTATCTCTACTTGCACATTCATCTTCTGCACATCTATCACTCTAGTGCTTAACTGCTAACTTGTAATTATTTCGCTGCTATGGCCTATTTATTGCCTTACCTCCCTTATCTTACCTCATTTGCACACACTGTATATAGACTTCTCTGCTGTGTTATTGACTGTAAGTTTGTTTATTCCATGTATAACTCTGTGTTGTTGTTTGTGTTGCACTGCTTTGTTTTATCTTGGCCAGGTCGCAGTTGTAAATGAGAACTTGTTCTCAACTGGCCTACCTGGTTAAATAAAGTTTAAATAAAAAATGTTTTAAACACCCGCACACACTTTGCCATTATTTCTCACTCTCTCTCTCTGGCTCCTTTTTCCAGTCACCCAACGGAAATGACCCTGTCTAACCATTAGTCGCTCTGGAGTGTGAGAGAGAGAGAGAGAGAGAGAGAGAGAGAGAGAGAGAGAGAGAGAAGGAGCGGAAGAGGTGCAGTCTGGGATACCACACACCTGAGTTATCGGAGAACTGTGGCACCTCCCAGGAGACGGCCGCCTGCGTGTCTGTGGCCTGGAAAGTGGGCGGTGACCTGCACCTGTCAATCACAGGGGGCTCCGTATCTAGAAAGGAACACCATCACTGTTGTTAGGGAGACGACAAAGCTTGACCATGACAACCAACAATCTCCAGCTGAATGTTAACTAACTGGACTAATTGGACTGATTTAGTGTTGAGCACTATTGCTATCCTATATTAGGACTTATATCAGTATATTAGTATATTGTTAGTAGTATTCCCACAATTGGATAACAATATAGTGTAACCCTATGGTAAAATAGGGTTTGAAATGTTCTTCATTTTAGTGGTACTGTATGTTTTTAAACATGTGTTTCTAATGAAAAGCCACTGCGTTCCTTCATAATAGCATATGGAAATATTTGGGGCTACCACAGTGCTTCCCCCCTTGGTTTCTGAGAGTATTAAGTGTGTGACACTGGACACCCTTATTTTACACACTTTGCACACTTGAGTTTGCCACCTGTGACTACTGTGTAGACTTGTTATTTAGCTTTTATCCAAAGGGACTACTGCATGTGGCAGCCCACGCGGGATCCAAACCCACAACTCTGGAGTTCTAAGCACCGCGCTCCCACTAACCGAGTCATTGGAAATAGGAACTACCAGAAGTATTTCCTGATAACGTAACCTGACCAGGACCAACTCTGGGCGCTACTTAAAAGATACAGTATGACTAGAGCCTGTAGGCTATAACTGGGGCCTGGAGTTTTTCATGGTCAGGTCATGAGGTCAGGGAAAACTTAGGGTCCTGATCGCAATCACACGTTTCACATTGGTATTGCTGTGATGTGCTTGTGATGTTGGTTGTGATATGGTTACAATAAGGTGGTGTTATGGTTACGATGTGGTGGTGATATGTGATTTGTGGATGTGATATGTGATTGTGATACATGGTTGTGATATATAGCTGTGATATGTGGTTTTGATATGTGGTTGTGATATGCGGTAGTGATATGTGGTTGTGATGTGGTTGTGATATAAAGTTGTAATTTGTGGTTGTGATTTGCAGTTGTGATATGTGGTTGTGATATGTGGTTGTGATTTGTGGTTGTGATATATGGCTGTGATATGTGGTTCTGACATGTGGTTGTGATATGTGATTTGTGGTTGTGATATGCGGTTGTGATATATGGTTGTGATGTGGTTGTGATATAAAGTTGTGATTTGCGGTTGTGATATGTGGTTGTGATTTGTGGTTGTGATATATAGCTGTGATATGTGGTTCTGACATGTGGTTGTGATATGTGGTTGTGATATGGGGTTGTGATATATGGTTGTGATTTGTGGTTGTGATATGTGGTTGTGACATGTGGTTGTGATATGTGGTTGAGATATGTGGTTGTGATATGGGGTTGTGATATGTGGTTGTGATTTGTGGTTGTGACATGTGGTTGTGACATGTGGTTGTGATATGTGGTTGTGATATATGGTTGTGAAATGTGGTTGTGATATGTGGTTGTGATATGTGGTTGTGATATATGGCTGTGATATATGGTTGTGATATGTGGTTGTGATATGTGGTTGTGATCTGATGGTTGGTTGTGATGTGGTTGTGATATGTGGTTGTGATATATGGCTGTGATATATAGTTGTGATCTGATGGTTGTGATATATGGTTGTGATATATGGTTGGTTGTATGTGGTTGTGATCTGGTGGTTGTGATATGTGGTTGTGATGTGGTTGTGATATGTGGTTGTGAAATGTGGTTGTGATATGTGGCTGTGATATGTGGTTATGATATGTGGTTGTGATATGTGGTTGTGATATTTGGTTGTGATATATGGTTGGTTGTATGTGGTTGTGATATATGGTTGTGATCTGATGGTTGGTTGTGATATGTGGTTGTGATATATGGTTGTGATCTGATGGTTGGTTGTGATATGTGGTTGTGATATGTGGTTGTCATATGTGGTTGTGATATGTGGGTGGTTGTGATGTGGTTGTGATCTGATGGTTGGTTGTGATGTGGTTGTGATATGTGGTTGGTTGTGATGTGGTTGTGATATGTGGTTGGTTGTGATGTGGTTGTGATATGTGGTTGGTTGTGATGTGGTTGTGATATCTGGTTGTGATATAGTTGTGATATGTGGTTGGTTGTGATATGGTTGTGATATGTGGTTGTGATATGTGGTTGTGATATGTGGTTGGTTGTGATGTGGTTGTGATATGTGGTTGTGATATGTGGTTGGTTGTGATGTGGTTGTGATATGTGGTTGTGATATCTGGTTGTGATGTGGTTGTGATATGTGGTTGTGATATGTGGTTGGTTGTGATCTGGTTGTGATATGTGGTTTGTTGTGATGTGGTTGTGATATGTGGTTGGTTGTGATGTGGTTGTGATATGTGGTTGGTTGTGATGTGGTTGTGATGTTGTTGTGATATCTGGTTGTGATGTAGTTGTGATATGTGGTTGGTTGTGATGTGGTTGTGATATGTGTTTGTGATGTGGTTGGTTGTGATATGGTTGTGATATGGTTGGTTGTGATATGGTTGTGATATGTGGTTGTGATATGTGGTTGTGATATGTGGTTGTGATATGTGGTTGTGATATGTGGTTGGTTGTGATGTGGTTGTGATATGTGGTTGGTTGTGATGTGGTTGTGATCTGATGGTTGGTTGTGATGTGGTTGTGATATGTGGTTGTGATATATGGCTGTGATATATAGTTGTGATCTGATGGTTGTGATATATGGTTGTGATATATGGTTGGTTGTATGTGGTTGTGATCTGATGGTTGGTTGTGATGTGGTTGTGATATGTGGTTGTGATGTGGTTGTGATATGTGGTTGGGAAATGTGGTTGTGATATGTGGCTGTGATATGTGGTTATGATATGTGGTTGTGATATGTGGTTGTGATATTTGGTTGTGATATATGGTTGGTTGTATGTGGTTGTGATATATGGTTGTGATCTGATGGTTGGTTGTGATATGTGGTTGTGATATATGGTTGTGATCTGATGGTTGGTTGTGATATGTGGTTGTGATATGTGGTTGTCATATGTGGTTGTGATATGTGGTTGGTTGTGATGTGGTTGTGATCTGATGGTTGGTTGTGATGTGGTTGTGATATGTGGTTGGTTGTGATGTGGTTGTGATATGTGGTTGGTTGTGATGTGGTTGTGATATGTGGTTGGTTGTGATGTGGTTGTGATATCTGGTTGTGATATAGTTGTGATATGTGGTTGGTTGTGATATGGTTGTGATATGTGGTTGTGATATGTGGTTGTGATATGTGGTTGGTTGTGATGTGGTTGTGATATGTGGTTGTGATATGTGGTTGGTTGTGATGTGGTTGTGATATGTGGTTGTGATATCTGGTTGTGATGTGGTTGTGATATGTGGTTGTGATATGTGGTTGGTTGTGATCTGGTTGTGATATGTGGTTTGTTGCGATGTGGTTGTGATATGTGGTTGGTTGTGATGTGGTTGTGATATGTGGTTGTGATATGTGTTTGTGATGTGGTTGGTTGTGATATGGTTGTGATATGGTTGGTTGTGATATGGTTGTGATATGTGGTTGTGATATGTGGTTGTGATATGTGGTTGTGATATGTGGTTGGTTGTGATGTGGTTGTGATATGTGGTTGGTTGTGATGTGGTTGTGATATGTGGTTGGTTGTGATATGTGGTTGTGATATGGGGTTGTGATGTGGTTGTGATGTGGTTGTGATATCTGGTTGTGATGTGGTTGTGATATGTGGTTGTGATATGTGGTTGGTTGTGATGTGGTTGTGATATGTGGTTGGTTGTGATGTGGTTGTGATATGTGGTTGGTTGTGATGTGGTTGTGATGTTGTGATATCTGGTTGTGATGTGGTTGTGATATGTGGTTGGTTGTGATGTGGTTGTGATATGTGGTTGGTTGTGATGTGGTTGTGATATGTGGTTGGTTGTGATGTGGTTGTGATGTTGTGATATCTGGTTGTGATGTGGTTGTGATATGTGGTTGGTTGTGATGTGGTTGTGATATGTGTTTGTGATGTGGTTGGTTGTGATATGGTTGTGATAAGGTTGGTTGTGATATGGTTGTGATATGTGGTTGTGATATGTGGTTGTGATATGTGGTTGTGATATGTGGTTGTGATGTGGTTGTGATGTGGTTGTGATATGTGGTTGGTTGTGATGTGGTTGTGATGTGGTTGTGATATGTGGTTGGTTGTGATGTGGTTGTGATATGTGGTTGTGATATGTGGTTGTGATATGTGGTTGGTTGTGATATGTGGTTGGTTGTGATGTGGTTGTGATATGTGGTTGGTTGTGATGTGGTTGTGATATGTGGTTGTGATATGTGGTTGTGATATGTGGTTGGTTGTGATGAGGTTGTGATATGTGGTTGTGATATGTGGTTGTGATATGTGGTTGGTTGTGATGAGGTTGTGATATGTGGTTGGTTGTGATGTGGTTGTGATGTGGTTGGTTGTGATGTGGTTGTAATATGTGGTTGGTTGTGATGTGGTTGTGACCTGACCTCACCTATGACAGTGACAGTGAAGGTGCAGTTAGCCTGGTTCCCAGCACGGTCTGTCGCTGTATAGATGATCTTCTCCTCTCCTATAGGGAACAGCTGGGGAGGGGTGTACACAGGCTTCACCTGGACCAGGACCTAGAGAGCAAAGGTCACAGATGACTGTTAGGAGTATTATTCATCATCTCTCATTGATTCCTTCAGAGGATTAGTCATGTAAAGGATTCTTCCTTCCTTGAGAGTTTTTCCCTTGTTCCTTTACACTACTGCTTGGTCTTGGTTTGAGTTGATGTTCTGCACCTTGTTGCTCTTTGGGAAAAGCTCTTCACAGAGAAAAGATGAACCTCAGGAGAGGTGCACACTAACACCCTGGAGGGGAAAAGAGACAACTCTCCTCACCTCCTCCCCAGAGTTGTCAGTAGCAGTGGGCACCTTCCAGCTGATGTTGGCAGTGCCACGCCGCTCGTCCGTCTCTGCCACCACGTCTCTGGGGCACTGGATCCACGGGCGCTCCGAATCTGGATGGAGAGAGTGAGAAAATAAACAACAGACAAACGACAGTCCTAAGAATCAGAGTGGATGGATAAAGAGGTGGCAAAAAAATCCCCCAAAAACCTAACAAGCAAGATGTCGGAGTCAATCTGGTTTCAATTCCAGTCAGTTAAATTTGGACATGATGGGACTTACTCATAGGAGTGCCATTCCTCAACTGACAGGAATTTAGACGGAATTAACTCCAACTCTGCTAAGAACAATAAACGGTAAAGAAGGACATGAACTGACGCAACAAACCCAGGAGGAGACTTGGGCTTCGTCCCAAATGGCATCCTATTCTCATTACTTTTGACCAGGGTCCATCGGGCTCTGGTCAAAAGTAGTGCACTACATAGGGAGTGGAGTGCCATTTGGGACGCGTCCTTCTATCACACGTCGTCATGACACTGAGGGAGTGACTGTGATGTCACACCTAACCTCTGACCCCTCTAACGCAACACGTCAGAGCCCCCTCTTCTTAATTACAGAGTTAAAACACTCCGCCACGTTGACATCATCACCTCTTAGCCAATTATGTGTCTGTCTCTATTATTGACATCACCTCATTGCCGATTACAGCTGTCGCTGTCTTTCTATACATCAATTACCTTAACATTAACCCTCTAGGATAGTGGTTCTGAACTGGTGGGTTGCAAATGTGGATTAATTTATTTAATATTTTTTTGCGGGGGATGAAAAAAATACTCCAGTCTAAGTTTCAACAACTAATACCAGGAAGAAAGTGTGTCGAAATTATAATGAAGCTACATTTTTTTTAAATGATTTATTCTTTGAAAACTATTTTTCAATCACAGTATTTTCAATATTTGTGGTCTCAAACAAATGAGCTTGCCAACATTCTTCACCAAGTATATGAGAAATGTGGAATTATTGACAATGAAATGATGTGAATGTTGTTCCATTGTTTAATATAACTGCTACATTTACTGTCAATATAGCATTCAAAATAGTTTTCCAGATTGCGTTTCGGCATAAAGAATCACAATGCAAATATTGGGTTGTGACTGAGACAACCTGGTCCATTTGGGTCCGTAGCCAAAACCAGTTGAGAACCACCGCTCTAGGGTGTATGAGACTCTCTCTAACCTTTGCTAAGCCAGGTAGGTCAATGTCAACAGAGAAGACTGCTTTACTGGGTTTTGTGTGAAAGTTCACAGCTGGAAAGGATCCATTTAGTGAGGTATCCCTCTTAAACACACAGCGTTCTGATCAGATCTGACAAGGTTTTCCCTTTATTGGACTGGAAATATTTCCCTGTTAGTGTAATAGACTGGAACCAGGTCAGCTCTTTCTTTCTCATCCCTCACTCTCTCTCTCTCTCTCTCTCTCTCCCTCCCTCTCCATCTCTCTCTCTCTCTCCATCTCCATCTCTCTCCCTCCTCCATCTCTCTCTCTCTCCCTCCCTCCCTCTCCGTCTCTCTCTCGCTCTCTCTCCCCCTCCCTCTCTATCTCTCCCTCCCTCTCTCTCTCTCCCTCCCTCCCTCTCCATCTCTCCCTGTCTCTCTCTCTCTCTTTCTCTCCATCTCTCTCTCTCCCTGTCTCTCTCTCTCCCTGTCTCTCTCTCTCTCCCTGTCTCTCTCTCTCTCTCCATATCTCTCTCCCTCCCTCTCCATCTCTCTCTCTCCCTCCATCTCTATCTCTCTCTCTCCCTCCATCTCTCTCTCTCTCCCCCTCCCCCCCTTTCTATCTCTCCCTCCCTCTCTCTCTCTCTCTCTCTCCCTCCATCTCTCTCTCTCTGCCTCCCTCTCTCTCTCTGTACTCTGTCCATATAAAAAAGAGAGGGATGAGGAGTGCAGCTGTGTCAGTGAGAACAGAACCAGAGAAGATCCACCCTGGTCTCCATAACTCCACCCTGGCCTCTATAACTCCACCCTGGCCTCCATAACTCCACCCTGGCCTCTATAACTCCACCCTGGCCTCTATAACTCCACCCTGGCCTCTATAACTCCACCTCCACCCTGGCCTCTATAACTCCACCTCCACCCTGGCCTCTATAACTCCACCTCCACCCTGGCCTCTATAACTCCCCCCTGGCCTCTATAACTCCTATGGATGACTGACCCTCTAACCCCCTTTCTTTTCATCTCAACGGCATCCCCATCCCTCTCTCCACTCGTTTTATCTTTACGACATCTTTTCCTCCAAACAGAACTCATTCTACAGCCACCTGTTTCACCTGTAAAGCATCTGGAGAAGCTGTATGCAATTACAGTGTTGTTCCCCCAGTCCTCAAGCACAGCGATTGGTTCTGCTGTGCTCTGGTATGGTTTGTGTTAGGGACATCTCTCAGCAGAGGGTTAGCACCATTCACATGGAAAGGAATGCACAGAAATAGCAAAAGGGGTGCATGGGAAACTGTCTCTTGCGCATACACACACACGTATGCACACACTCACACAGTATGCTAGGTGCTGTTACCTGTGCAGGTGGCATTGTGGACGTTAGTGCTCCAGTCCCCAGAGGCGAGACAGCGTGCGTCCACGTCTCCCTGGAGACTGTAACCGTGGCGACAGGCGAGGCGGCACATGGTGCCAGGCTTCACTTCCCTCTTTCCACAGGCAGAGGGCGACCGCAGAACGTTCCTCAGAGTCACTATGGGGGGACAACGCACCTCTGAGGAGAGAGAGAGAGAGGGAGAGGGAGAGAGAGAGAGAGGGAGAGAGAGAGAGAGAGAGAGAGAGAGAGAGAGAGAGAGAGAGAGTCACAACAAATTGAGTTCACTACATGAAGCAGAGAAGCACAACAAGTCTCAGTAACTAAACTGGGGGAGGAAGAGAGGAGAAAAAGCTTGGAGCACATAAACATGCTTCCTGAGTTTTCACCCTACAGAGATCAAATCTCTCTGGCCTTGAACAAGGCTTGCTCAGTCGCAATAAACCTATTTTCAGGAGCAGTAAATCAGTTTTAGTACAAAAGAAACAAGAATGTTTCTGGAAATGTCTCTAAGACCACAAAATTATTACAGACAAGGTGTTGTATGAATTGTTGGACAAAAAGTGTGTGTGTGGCTTTGACCCAGAACCTAGTCTATTGGCTTTTAGATGGAGTTAGAGTCGTAGGAAAAGCAATAGGAAAAAGCTACGAGGCAAAAGGCAGGGATGAGGACTATAAAATCAACAGTAGACATTTCATCAGATTAAAATAAAACAGCCCATCCCTCTCTAGCGAATCAGTGATCACATTACACATCTACACAAACAAACACTAAACACTGTAGCAGCCAGACTTGGGTTCAAATACTACTTCTAATACTTGTCAAATACTCAAACTTGGCTTGATTGAGCATGCTTGTTGCAAATGAACCAATAGAAAAGTCACAAAAGTCCCAACCCCGCCCACCTAGCGCTCCAGGCCGGTTAAAGCAAACATTTAAAGTGTTTAAAAGATTTCAAATGATATTTGAACCCATGGTGCAGTAGCAGCAACCAGAGTGCTGAAGTACCACTGTGAAAGGAACAGTAATGATGACCGTCTGTAGCGACGCGCTCAGACCTTCACACAAACACACTTTAACTCACAGCTCTCTCATCCTCCTACTCCGGGGGAGATTGTAGTCCATAAACACAAAGGAAATGAGTGCCTTTGGTTAGGCAGTACACGTCTGTAGCTTTTAAATAGCTAGAGAGAGAGAGAGAAAGAGAGAGAGAGACAGTGACTCAATAGAGGCCAACGCCGAGTGGCCGGAGGTTTGTGGGCAAAACACAACCGTTCTGCCCTGTTTTTGTGTGTTTGTGTGCCTGACCTGTGGTGGTGCCTCTGTGTGGTGAGTGTGTCTGTGTGTGCCTGTGTGTGTGTGTGTGTGTGTGTGTGTGTGTGTGTGTGTTGTGTGTGTGTGTGTGTGTGTGTGGTGTGTGTGTGTGTGTGTGTGTGTGTGTGTGTGTGTGTGTGAGTGTGTGTGTGTGTGTGTGTGTGTGTGTGTGAGATATATATTTGTCTAGAAAGCCTTTCATCCGAAGCCAAACAGAGACATTCAACCTACAAAGCTGTCATCAAGGCAAAGGGTGGCTACTTAGAAGAATCTAAAATCTAAAATCAAATATACTTTTACTTAAACATTATTAAATTTGTGTTATTTTATAGTTTTGATGTCTTCACTATTATTCTACAATGTAGAAAATAGCAAAAATAAAGAAAATCCGTTGAATGAGTTGGAGTGTCTAAATGCCTGACTGGTGCTGTAAGTTGTCAGACCCTTTACTCAGTACTTTGTTGAAGCACCTTTGGCAGCAATTACAGCATCGAGACTTCTTGGGTATGATGCTACAAGCTTGGCACACCTGTATTTGGGGAGTTTCTCCCATTCTTCTCTGCAAATCCTCTCATGCTCTGTCAGGTTGGATGGGGAGCGTCGCTGCACAGCTATTTCAGGTCTGGTGCCAGGTTCCCTCCAGACGTGACGCTTGGATTTCAGACCAAATAGTTCAATCTTGGTTTCATCAGACCAGAAAATCTTGTTTCTCGTGATCTGAGAGTCCTTTAGGTGCCTTTTGGCAAACACCAAGAGGGCTGTAATGTGCCTTATAATGAGAAGTGCTTTCCGTCTGGCCACTCTACCATAAAGGACTGATTGGTGCAGAGATGGTTGTTCTTCTGGAAGGTTCTCCCATCTCCACAGAGGAACTCTGGAGTCCTGTCAGAGTGACTATCAGGTTCTTGGTCACCTGACCAAGGCCCTTCTTTCATTTAAGAATCATGGAGGCCACTGTGTTCTTGGGGACCTTCAATGTTGCAGACATTTTTTGGTAACCTTTCCCCAGATCTGTGCCTTGACAAAATCCTGTCTCAGAGCTCTACGGACAATTCCTTCAACCTTATGGTTTGGTTTTTGTGCTGACATGCACTGTCAACTGTGGGACCTTATATAGACAGGTGTGTGCCTTTCCAAATCATGTCCAATCAATTGAATTTACCACAGGTGGACTCCAATCGAGTTGTAGAAACATCTCAGGGATGATCAATGGAAACAGGATGTACCTGAGCTCAATTTTCGAGTCTCATAGCAAATGGTCTGAATACTTATGTAAATAAGGTATTTCTGTTTTTAATTTTTTATACATTTGCAAACATTTCTAAAAACTTGTTTTCGCTTTGTCATTATGGGGTATTGCGTGTAGATTGATGAGGGAAACATTTTATTTAATCCATTTTAGAATAAGGCTGTAACGTAAAAAATGTGGAAAAAGTCAAGGGGTCTGAATACTTTCCAAATGCACTGTAACTTGGAATAGAGTGACAAAGTAACAGGATAGATAATAAACAGTAACAGCACTGTATGTGATGAGTCAAAAAAGTTAGTGTAAAAAGGGTCAATGCAGATAGTCTGGGTAGCTATTTGGTTAACTATTTATCAAACTATGTATCAGTCTTATGGCTCGGGGGTAGAAGCTGTTCAGGGTCCTGTTGGTTCCAGACTTGGTGCATCGGTATTGCTTGCCGTGCGGTAGCAGAGAGAACAGTCTATGACTTGGGTGACTGGAGTCTTTGACAATTTTTAGGGCCTTCCTCTGACACCGCCTGGTATCAGTCCTGGATGGCAGGGAGCTCAGCCCCAGTGATGTACTTGCGGTCAGATGCCAAGCAGTTGGCATACCAAGCTGTGATGCAGCCAGTCAAGATGCTCTCAACGGTGCAGCTGTAGAACTTTTTGAGGAGCAGGGTAGAGTGGGGTTTTAGTGGGGAGAGTGTGGTAAGGGGCAGAGTGGGGGTAGAGTGAGGTTTTAGTGGGAAGAGTGGGGGTAGAGTGGGGTTTTAGTGGGAAGAGCAGGGTAGAGTGAGGTTTTAGTGGGGAGAGTGTGGTAAGGGGCAGAGTGGGGGTAGAGTGGGGTTTTAGTGGGGTTTTAGTGGGAAGAGTGGGGGTTTTAGGGGTGAGAGTGGGGTAGAGTGGGGGTTTTAGGGGTGAGAGTGGGGTAGAGTGGGGGTTTTAGGGGTTGAGCGTGGGGGTAGAGTGGGGGTTTTAGGGGTGAGAGTGGGGTAGAGTGGGGGTTTTAGGAGTGAGAGTGGGTAGAGTGGGGTTTTAAGGGGTGAGAGTGGGGTAGAGTGGGGGTTTTAGGGGTGAGAGTGGGGTAGAGTGGGGTTTTAGGAGTGAGAGTGGGGTAGAGTGGGGGGGTTTTAGGGGTGAGAGTGGGGTAGAGTGGGGGTTTTAGGGGTGAGAGTGGGGGTAGAGTGGGGGTTTTAGGGGTGAGAGTGGGGTAGAGTGGGGGTTTTAGGAGTGTGAGTGGGGTAGAGTGGGGGTTTTTAGGGGTGAGAGTGGGGTAGAGTGGGGGTGTTTAGGGGGTGAGAGTGGGGGTGAGTGGGGTTTTAGGAGTGAGAGTGGGATAGAGTGGGGGTTTTAAGGGGTGAGAGTGGGGTAGAGTGGGTGGTTTTAAGGGGTGAGAGTGGGGTAGAGTGGGGGTTTTAGGGGTGAGAGTGGGTAGAGAGTGGGGGTTTTAGGAGTGAGAGTGGGGGTATAGTGGGGGTTTTAAAGGGGTGAGAGTGGGGTAGAGTGGGGGTTTTAGGGTGAGAGTGGGGTAGAGTGGGGGTTTTATAGGGTGAGAGTGGGGTAGAGTGGGGTTTTAGGGGTGAGAGTGGGGTAGAGTGGGGTTTTAGGGGTGAGAGTGGGGTAGAGTGGGGTTTTAGGGGTGAGAGTGGGGGTAGAGTGGGGGTTTTAGGGGTTGAATGGCAGGAACCCGGCTACCAAAACCACTCCCTTTTCCCGGGAGAAATAGCTGCGAGATAACGGTCAATAATAATAAATGATTTATGTGAACAGCATGGCGTGAAATGGAACTGTTAAATTATATACAATGTCTAAATCTGTCTTCTCTACGGCCTCTGCATGATGAATTAACGCTCAGGGTGGGGACACGCAGTTCACAGTGCATGTAGACCTATCGTCTCATCATGGGAACTTTTTTTCTTGTGAAAGGTAGGCCTGCATTTGCTGCAGCATAGTCTATGCTACAGTAATATAAAGAGCGAATGCACGTCTCATTTACCCATCTCCATCTCCATCTGGCTTGTTTTTTTTATTGTAAAGATTTTTTGTTGTTGTTGCAGCTGCAGAGTTTTAAAACAGCCTGTCACTTGAATATCTTTGCTTTAAATCATTGCTCGCGCGAGCACTCTCTCGCAGTCTTTCTCTCTCTCTCCATAACCGCCATTCAAATTGCATCCAAAGTAGATAACCCTGTTCTAGATAACCCTGTTCCAGATAACCCTGTTCTAGATGCTGTGTTTTTAGTGGGGTACAGTGGGGTTTTAGGGGGAGAGTGGGATAATTGGTTCCTGCAGGCTTACCTACACACCGTGGTTGAATCCCGCTCCACAGTGAGTCGGCCTGACAGCTGAGCCTGGCGTCTCCCTCCAGCCTGTAGCCCTCCGCACAGCGAATGTCGCACTCCGCCCTGTAGGAGGCGCCACCCTCGCTGCAGTTCATGTGTCCGTGCTGGGGCGGTGATAGGGCAGGACAGGAGCACACTGTTGTTCAAACAGAGAAACACAGAGGAAAACCTAGATACTGGTCGGTCTGACCGCAATGACAAAAATACAGGAGAGAGAGAGAGAGAGAGAGAGAGAGAGAGAGAGAGAGAGAGAGAGAGAGAGAGAGAGAGAGAGAGGGAGGGGTAAAGATTTACAAAAAGAGAGAGGAACCAAGTAGAAAAGAATGAAGGAGATACAAAAATGAAATGGAGGAATTAAAAAAAAATGAATGATTCATCTGTCTAAAACATTAGCTAAATATTATCTGAGAACTATCATTTGCTCTCCTGCAAATATCCCTTAATAAAACCTTGATCCTGCAGGGCTGGTCCGTGTCAGCCTGAGGCTAGAAGAGTGTGGTTTAGTGGGTTGGTTTTCAGCACCACTGAGAGACAGGCTTTTAGGAGACCCCCTCCCTGATGCCTTAACTGGCTGGGAGGTCCCGCACTGGAACGCATGCAGACACAGGGACGCAGACAGACAGAGAGACAGACATACAGACGTCTACGCACACACCCGCACACATGCACGCGCAGGAAGGCACACAGGCATGAGCCAAACACACACACAATCTCAATCTACAGGGAATACGTTGACACACCAGCCAGACAGTCTCCATACTAACTCCACACACCCTGCCCAAATTACTAACTCCCACACACCCTGCCCAAACTTACTAACTCACACACCCTGCCCAAACTTACTAACTCCACACACCCTGCCCAAACTACTAACTCCACACACCCTGCCCAAACTTACTAACTCCACACATCCCTGCCCAAACTTACTAACTCCACACACCCTGCCCAAACTTACTAACCTCCACCGACACACACCTGCACCAACTTACTAACTCCACACACCCTGACCCAAACTTACTAAACTCCACACACCCTGCCCAACTTACTAACTCCACACACCCTGCCCAAACGTACTAACTCCCACACACACCTGCCCAAACGTACTAACTCCACACCACCCTGCCCAAACTTACTAACTCCACACACCCTGCCCAAACTTACTACTCCCCACATCCCTGCCCAAACTTAACAAGCCCTCTTACTGACTATATACAACGGTGTGTGTGTGTGTGTGTGTGTGTTTTTGTGTACAGTATGTGCGTGTGTGTTTGTGCATGTGCGTGTGTGTTTTGTGTACAGTATGTGCGCGTGGTGTTTTGTGTATGTGCGTGTGTGTTTTGTGTACAGTATGTGCGCGTGTGTGGTCTCCCTGATAGGCCGATGTAACTCACAAATGTTTAGGAATGTGTTGAACATCAGAAGGGTTAAGGGTTAAAGGGACCATTAAAGAGGTTAAGGTTAGGGTTAGAGGGACCATTAAAGAGGTTAAGGTTAGGGTTAGAGGGACCATTAGAGGGGTTAGGTTAGAGGGCCCATTAGAGGGGGTTAGGTTAGGGTTAAAGGGACCATTAGAGAGGTTAAGGTTAGGGTTAGAGGGACCATAGAGGGGTTAAGGTTAGAGTTAGAGGGACCATTAAAGAGGTTAAGGGTTAGGGTTAGAGGGACCATTAGAGGGGTTAAGGTTAGAGGGCCCATTATAGAGGTTAAGGTTAGGGTTAAAGGGACCATTAAAGAGGTTAAGGCAAGGGTTAGAGGGACCATTCCTGAGGGGTTAAGGTTAGAGGGCCCATTAGAGAGGTTAAGGTTAAAGGGACCATTAGAGAGGTTAAGGTTAGGATTAGAGGGACCATTAGAGGGGTTAAGGTTAGAGTTAGAGGCACCATTAAAGATTTTAAGGCAAGGGTTAGAGGGACCATTAAAGAGGTTAAGGTTAGGGTTAGAGGGACCATTAAAGAGGTAAGGTTAGGGTTAGAGGGACCATTAAAGAGGTTTAAGGTTAGGGTTAGAGGGACCATTAAAGAGGTTAAGGTTAGGGTTAGAGGGGACCATTAAAGAGGGTTAAGGTTAGGGTTAGAGGGACCATTAAAGAGGTTAAGGTTGGGTTAGAGGGACCATTAGAGAGGTTAAGGTTAGGGTTAGAGGGACCATTAGAGAGGTTAAGGTTGGGTTAGAGGGACCATTAGAGAGGTTAAGGTTAGGGTTAGAGGGACCATTAGAGAGGTTAAGGTGTGTGTGTGTGTGTGTGTGTGTGTGTGTGTGTGTGTGTGTGTGTGTGTGTGTGTGTGTTGTGTGTGTGTGTGTGTGTGTGCATACTTCATTACGTTTTGTGTTGTGTGGTGTGTGTGTGTGTGTGTGTGTGTGTGTGTGTGTGCGCATACTTCATTACTGTTTTTGTGTGTGTGTGCATACCTCATTACTGTTTGTGTGTGTGTGTGTGTGTGTGTGCATGCACATACTTCATTACTGTTTGTGTGTGTGCATATACTTTATTGCTGTGTGTGTGTGTATGTGCATACTTCATTACTGTGTGTGTGTGTGTGTGTGTGTGTGTGTGTGTGTGTGTGTGTGTGTGTGTGTGTGTGTGTGTGTGTGGGTGTGTGTGCGTGCGTGCGTGTGTTCTACCACCCTCTCACCTCTGCAGCTGGGTGGAGTGTGTGCTGGGTGGATACCTCATTACTGTTTGTGTGTGTGTGTGTGTGTGTGTGTGTGTGTGTGTGTGTGTGTGTGTGTGTGTGTGTGTGTGTGTGTGTGTGTGTGTGTGTGTGTGTGTGTGTGTGTGTGTGTGTGTGTGTGCATGCACATACTTCATTACTGTTTGTGTGTGTGCATACTTTATTGCTGTGTGTGTATGTGCATACTTCATTACTGTGTGTGTGTGTGTGTGTGTGTGTGTGTGTGTGTGTGTGTGTGTGTGTGTGTGTGTGTGTGTGTGTGTGTGTGTGTGTGTGCGTGCGTGCGTGCGTGCGTGCGTGTGTTCTACCACCCTCTCACCTCTGCAGCTGGGCGGAGAGCCTGACCATGTCCCGTCTGGCTGGCACAGTCTGATGCCGCTGCCCTGCAGGTCGTAGCCAGGCTGGCATCGCACCCCGCAGGCAGCGTTGAACTGGTTATTACACACCTTCTGGATGAAGAAACCATTCTCTGGAGGAGACAGCTCAGGGCAGTACACCACTGGGGATGGGGAGAGAGATGGATGGAAGGAGAGAGAAAGGGAGGGAGAGGAGAAAGGGTAAAACATGAAAAAGACTCCGATTTCCTCTATTGATGCAAAAGCCCAAATGCATGAACACGCACACTCAGTTATACTGCACACACACACACACACACACACACACACACACACACACACACACACACACACACACACACACACACACACACACACACACATTTGTTTTACTATGCTTGTGGAGACCCAACAATTGTTTCCCATTCAAAATACCATATTCCCTGACCCCTAAACCTGACCCTAACTCCTAAAACCTAACCCAAAACCTAACCCTTAAACCTAATTCTAACACTAACCCTAATTCTAACCCTAAACTTACCCCTAAGGCTAAAACAGCCTTTTTACTTGTGGGGACCGGGAAAATGTCCCCACTTGTCCAAATTGTCCTTGTTTTATGATCCTTGTGAGGACTTCTGGTCACCACAAGGAGAGTAAAATAAAACACACACACACAACATACAGCCCTCAAGCCTGGGTAT